>NW_028132573.1:0-54894 GCF_964374135.1 Grampus griseus | reverse complement strand
TGTTTCCAAGATTCCTTACATAAACGTTACAGTCCAACGGACAGGAATCCCGATGCAAGACCCTCCTGGCTCCTGGGTTTCATGGGCCACAGGGTGATCCCGGGCCTCTAGAATCTCGCAGCTGAATCGGCTCGCACAAGCTGTCCTGTGGGGATGCTTTTCCCCCTATGTGTCCAGCCCGGGGCCCTGCTGTCTAGGCCCGACCTCCAGGGTGACAGGGTGAACCCCAGGTCCCTGGAGCAAACACTCAAGAGCCCTGGTGACCAGACTCAGGGGGCTGGGGCGGCAGCTGGACATGTGTGGCCACCCTGGTGGTGTTTCGCCCCATCTGCAGTTCCAGTTCCAGCTGAGAAAGAGCCTCGCTGTGTTATTTTCTCCTGGTTGTGTAAGGATCCCCGGTGTTATTTGACAGAAATGTACATGGTGTGTTCTTTCTCTCTTTTCTCCCTGCTTCCTCTCGTCCCTCTCCCCCTCCCTCTCTCCCTCTCCCTCTGTCCCCCTCTCTCTCTCTCTTCCCTCTCCCTCTTTCCTCTGCGTCACTCTCTTTCCCTCTCTCCCTCCCCCCCCCCTCTCCCCCCTCCCCGTCCCTCTCCCCAACCCTCTCCCAACTCCCTCTCCACCTCCGTCTCCCCCTCGCTCTCCCACATCCCTCTCCCTCTCCCCTCCCCCTCCCTCTACCTCCTCTGTCTCCCCCGTCTCTCTCCCGCCTCCCCCCTCCCTCTTCCCACATCCCCCGTCCCTCTTCCCTGTCCCTCCTCCCTTCCTCTCTCCCTGTCCCTGTTTCCCTGTTCCGCACGCCCTCCCTCTACCTCTTTCCCTCTCCCTGTCCCTCCACCTCCTTCCCTCTCTGGAGAGGGAAGGAGGTGGAGGGACAGGGAGAGAGAGCAGGAGGGGGGGAGAGAGAGAGAGAGGGAGGAGAGGGAGAGAGGGATAGAGGGAAGGAGCGAAAGACGTCTCTCCCTCCCTCTATCCCTCCCTCCCTTTATCCCTCTCTCCCTCCCTCCCTCTATCCCTCTCTCCCTCCCTCTCCCTCTCTCCCTCTCCCTCCCTCTATCCCTCTCCCTCCCTCCTTCTCCTCCCTCTCCCTCTCCCTCCAACTCTCCCGCTCCCTCCATCTCTCCATCTCCCTCACTCCCTCCCAGAGACGGAGAGATGGAAAGGCAGAGACAAGGGAGAGGGAGAGAGGGAGAGGGAGAGATGGAGGGAGAGGGAGGGAGAGGAAGAGAGGGAGAGAGATATGGAGAGGAGAGGGAGAGAGGGGGGGGAGAGGGAGAGGGAAAGAGGTCTCTTCCTCCCTCCCTCTCCCTCTGTCCTCCTTCTCTCCCTCTCCCTCCCTCTCTCCCTGTCCCTGTTTCCCTGTTCCGCTCTCCCTCTCCCTCTTTCCCTCTCCCTCTCCCTCCACCTCCTTCCCTCTCCAGAGACGGAAGGAGGTGGAGGGAGAGGGAGAGGGAAAGAGGGAGAGGGAGAGCAGGAGAGGGAGGGGGGAGAGGGAGGGAGAGGGGGGAAGGGAGAGAGGGATAGAGGGAGGGAGCGAAGACGTCTCTCCCTCTCTCCCTCCCTCTCTCCTTCTTCTCCCTCTCCCTCTTCCACCAACTCTCCCTCTCCCTCCATGTCTCCATCTCCCTCACTCCTTCCCAGAGACGGAGAGATGGAGAGGCAGAGACGAGGGAGAGAGGGAGAGGGAGAGATGGAGGGAGAGGGAGGGAGAGGAAGAGAGGGAGAGAGATATGGAGAGGAGGGGGGGGGAGAGGGAGAGGGAAAGAGGTCTCTTCCTCCCTCCCTCTCCCTCTGTCCTCCTTCTCTCCCTCTCCCTCCCTCTCTCCCTGTCCCTGTTTCCCTGTTCCGCTCTCCCTCTCCCTCTTTCCCTCTCCCTCTCCCTCCACCTCCTTCCCTCTCCAGAGACGGAAGAAGGTGGAGGGAGAGGGAAAGGGAAAGAGGGAGAGGGAGAGCACAAGAGGGAGGGAGGAGAGGGAGGGAGAGGGGGGAAAGGGAGAGAGGGATAGAGGGAGGGAGCGAAGATGTCTCTCCCTCTCTCCCTCCCTCTCTCCTTCTCCTCCCTCTCCCTCTTCCACCAACTCTCCCTCTCCCTCCATGTCTCCATCTCCCTCACTCCTTCCCACATAGGGACAGATGGAGGGAGAGGCAGAGATAAGGGAGAGGGAGAGAGGGAGAGGGAGAGATGGAGGGAGAGGGAGAGAGGATGAGAGAGAGAGGGACGGGGGGGGGAGAGAGAGAGAGAGAGAGAGAGAGAGAGAGGGAGACCGGGAGAGGGAATATGGTCTCTTCTTCCCTCCCTCTCCCTCTCTCCTCCGACTCTCCCTCTCTCACCCTCCCTCCGTCTCCCCCTCTCCTTCCCTCGCCCTTTCCCTTCCTCTCTCCCTCTTCCTCCCTCTGTCACTCCCTCTCCCTCCATCTCTCCCTCACCCTCACTCCCTCTCAGGGAGGGAGAGATGGAGGGAGAGGCAGAGACAAGGGAGAGGGAGAGAGGGAGAGGGAGACCAGAACAGGGAAACAGGGACAGGGAGAGAGAGAGGGAGAGGGAGAGAGGGAGAGAAGGAGGAGAGAGGGAGAGGGAGGGAGGAAGAGACCTCTTTCTCTCTCCCTCTCTCCCTCTCCCTCCCTCTACCTCTTCCTCCCTCTCCCTCTCCCTCCATCTCTCCCTCTCCCTCTCTCCCTCTGCCTTATCTCTGCCTCTCTGGGAGGGAGTGAGGGAGATGGAGAGACGGAGGGAGAAGGAGAGTTGGAGCGAGAGGGAGAGGGAGGAGAAGGAGGGAGGGAGAGGGAGAGAGGGAGGGAGAGAGGGAGGGAGGGAGAGACATCTTTCGCTCCCTCCCTCTATCACTCTCTCCCTCTCCCCCCTCTCTCTCCCTCTCCCCCCTCCCTCTCCATCTGTCTCTCCCTCTCCCCCCTCCCTCTCCATCTCTCTCTCCCTCTCCCCCCTCCCTCTCCATCTCTCTCTCCCTCTCCCTCCACCTCCTTCCCTCTCCAGAGAGGGAAGGAGGTGGAGGGAGAGGGAGAGGGAAAGAGGTAGAGCCAGAGCGTGCGGAACAGGGAAACAGGGACAGGGAGAGAGAAAGGGAGAGAGGGAGAGGGGGAGAGGGAGAGGGAAAGGGGGAGAGGGAGAGGGGGAGGGAAAGAGGGAGAGAGAGGGACAGGGAAAGAGGGACAGGGAGAGAGGGAGGGAGAGAGGCAGGGGGAGAGATGGAGGGAGAGGGAGAGGCAGCGAGGTAGAGGGAGAGAGGGAGAAAGGGAGAGAGAGAGGGAGAGCGGTAGAAGTGCTGAGGAGGGGGGCTCCCTCCCCCTCCCACTCCCATCCTCTCCCTACTGCTTTCTCTTTTTTCTGCTTCAACAAACACCAGGCGCCTTTTAGATCAGCCCTGAAGTCAACGTTGATGCTTGGACAGCCTGACCTCCCCGCTGACTTCCAGCCCAGGACCACCGCTGGGAGATGAAGTCTGCGGGGCCCTGGGCGCAGGCTGCACAGGCACCTCCCCTGATGCCCAATCTCTCCCCGTTTACGAGGCAGCCGACACTCCCCTCCCTGACTCCCCAAGATTTGGGGCCTTTTTAGTATGTGTCGATAATGCCATTGAGCTACTATCTAACTCTTCCACGAGGACCCATCTCCCAAAATGCAGTGGTTTTCAGCCTTGGCTGCACTAGAGAACCCCCAGGGAAGGGAGAGACGTCTCTCCCTCCCTCTCTCTTTCTCTCCCTCTGTACTTCTGTCTACCTCTCTCCCTCTCCCTCTCCCTCTGGGGTGATGCCCGATGAGCTCAGAATCGCAGATGGCCCCCCCATCCCCTCTCTGTGGCTTGCATGGGGGATGCACCTTCTCACCGTGGCCCGGGCATGGCCTTGACAGTCAGACATCGGGTCCTGCGTGGACACTTGTGTTTGTTCCATAGCGCAGGTGGCTGCAGTCTGTGCTTCTGTAGATGGGGGCTGTGCGTGAGCCCTTCATCTTCCCCGCAGACACCACTGGTGCTCGCTCGGCCTCGCGGGTGATGCGGGGGGCACGGGGGACAGTCTTGTGTCCCCACCTTCTTGGGCTACAGACAGGCCACGCTGGTCCCGTGGTGACTGGGGGCTCCCAGGAGAACCCCACTGCAGACCGGAGAGGTGGCCCCAGAGAAGGTGGCGTACGCCTGGGGCCGGGCCTCATCAGTGAGCCACGGGCCACCTGCAGCAACAGCTGTCTCACCGTCCAGGGGCTGGGTGTTCGGGCGCCGTGGGGTTGAGCCACTGTCTGCACGGCAGCCGTGTTTGTCTTGTTGAGCCCGGGGAGGCCCCTTGGTGGCTCCTGGAAAGACTGGCCGCATTTCTTCCTGCCCTTGGCCTTAGAGCCCATCACGTTCATGCCGTTTCTGGTTCCAAAAGGACCTGTGTTCATAAAGACCATGTGTTAGGACAGCACCAAAGTGTCTAGAAATCCGGGCCAGGAGGAGGAGGGAGGGGGATTGGCTGTGCCCGCCAGTGGCCTGGGAGCCCTGCCCGCCTGCAGAGACCTGGCCCGGGGCCCGCGGGGAGGCCGTGGCCCTCGGTCCCCAGCGCCTTCCGTCTCTGGGTTCCAGGAGAACTGCGTGATCCTCAGGGAGCTGGTGAGGCTGCAGGCCCTGAAGTCCCGCCTGCTGGGGTTCCGCACGCATGCTGACTCCGTGCTGGAGATGAACATGGACAAGACCAGCCAGGTGGTGGCCACTGTCCTAGGTAACACCGCCTCCCCCTGAGTCCCAGTGGGGACGGGGTCAGGCGGACCTTGACCGGAGACCCCACTGTGTCAGTCCTTGGGGGTCACCTTCCCAGACCCTTCATTCTGCCTCGAGGGGCGCGGGGTCGGGGGTGGCTGGGGGGCCGCCCCAGGGACGTAGCCGCGCCTCTCCCCTCCGCCCGCAGGTGAGCTGGCCCAGAAGCTGAAGCCCCTCGGGGAGCAGGAGCGGCCGTGATCCTGGAGCTAAAGAAGGCCGAGTGCCAGAGGCGGGGCCTGCACTTTGAGGGCCCCATCAACGCCTGGGACCTGCGCTACTACATGAACCGGGGGAGGAGACGCGCTACCACGTGAACCAGTACCTGCTCAATGAGGCTTTCCCCATGCAGGCGCTCACACGCGGGCTGCTGGGCATCTCCCAGGAGCTGCTGGGGCTGACCTTCGACCTGGAGGAGGGCACCAGCATGTGTCACGAAGACGTGAGGTTCTAAACGGTCTGGGACGCGGCCTCGGGCAAGGTCATCCATCGGCAAGTTCTACCTGATCTCTATCCTCGGTGCGTGTGTGGGGGAACCTGTCGGCCGTGGGCCGGGGCTCCTCTGTGGAAGCGGGGCCCCATCCACGTCCCTCCGCAGGGTGGGGAAGTCCGGGCACGCGGCCTGCTTCGGCCTGCAGCCGGGCTGCCTACAGCACGATGGGAGCTGCCAGATCGCCATCGCGGCCATGGTGGCCAACTTCACCAAGCCTACGCCCAACCTGCCCTCCCTGCTGCAGCATGATGAGCGGGAGACCAACTTCCACGACGTCGGGCACGCGATGCACCAGCTCCGCTCCCAGGCGCAGGGCTGCAGGCAGGGGGCGGGGAGGGCCCGGGCGTGCGTGGTCCTCAGGCAGGCCCTCGCCATGGGATTCTTCCACTGACATCACCCCGCACGTGGTGACGCCCTCGGTGTCAGCTTCCATCATCAGACCCCAGGCACTGGGCGCGTAAATAACGGAAATGGATGTCCTCGAGGCTCTAGAGGCTGGAAGACCCAGATCAAGGAGTCAGGGCTGGTTCCCTGCATGTTAAATACATGCACTCAAGAGTTGCCTTGGAAAAAGACAAAAGAAAAGAAAGGAATGTTGCCTGCAAGTCTGCTGACAGCCGGTGATGAGAACCAGAGGGAAGGCTCTGGGGCCGGGGGCGCAGTGCCCTGTGAGCTCGGGGGCTGCTGCCAGTCTCCGTGGAGGCTCAGCAAGTCCCCGTGACTTCCCCACGTGGGGGGCGCCAGCTGAGCGTCTGGGCCCAGGACCCACTGCTCGTTCAGTCTTCCTGTGGTCAGCCCTTCATCCTGAGCGCGATGCTCTCACAGGCTGCACCGGGGCGTGTGGGGACAGTTTACTGAGCTGTACAGACGTCACTACTGCTTTGGACCATTTCCGTCACCCCGAAAATGTCCCTCACGCCCTTAGCTATCACTCCGTCCCCTCGCCAGCCCCTGGCAACCAGGAACCCACTCGCTGACTCTGTGGATCTACCTGCTCTGGACGTTTCTCCTCAGTGGGGTCACGCCCTGTGTGTCCTTCTGTGTATGACTTCTCTCGCTGAGCATCGTGTTCTCAGGGTGTATCGACGCGGCAGCGAGCGTCAGGGCTTCACCGCGTTGCGTGGCTGAGGGACGTAAAGACGACAAGAGAAAAGAAAAGAACGTTGCATGCAAGTCTGGTGACAGCCGGTGACGAGAACCAGAGGGAAGGCTCTGGGGCCGGGGGCGCCGTGCCCTGGGAGGCCCTGGCGCTGCTGCCAGTCTTGGTGGGGCACGGGCAGCACCGTCCCTCAGGAGCTGCTGGACAAGCTCATCAAGTCCCGGGAGGCCAACCCAGATGCGGCCGGACCGAGGGAAGGGAAGGGGGCTTCCGGTCTGCCCGGCTGGAAAGCGCGGCCTGGACACGGTGCCAGCCCCCCGTCTCCTTTCTCCCGCCCCCCAGGCCTCTTCAACCTGTGCCAGATCGTCCTGGCCAAGGTGGTTCAGGCCCTGCACAGGCAGACGCCCGCGGACCCGGCCCAGGAGAATGCCCGCCTCTGCCAGGAGATCCTGGGGTTCCCAGCCATGCCAGGTAGCCAAGCGCGCGCCGGGCTCACCTCAGCGGTCGGTTGGCGGCTACTGCCCAGGTCAAGAGGATCGTCTGGTGGTGTGTGAATGGGGACCGACTGACGGGCTCCGGCCGAGGCCCGCTGACCTCTGGCCTCTTCCTGCCACGGTTCCTTGGCTGGTCCCTCCAGCTGTGGCCCGCGGAGTCCGAGGGTGGGGTGGGAGGCTCTGCACATGCTTTCTAGAGAGCCTGGAAGAGGCAGGAGAGGGCTTCATACCCCGAACAGAAGGCATCGACGAGGTCTGCCCGTGCGTGTCGGTGCGGACACGCGGTTCACTCCCTCGTGAGCGCTTTAACCAGCGATCTCCCCGTGGTGGAGCGCGAGCCCCGACTCATCTCTCGCAGCCTCGGCAGCTGACCTTGTAAGAGGCTTAGGAGTGAACCCTCGTGAGCTTCAGCAGAAAGTCGGCAAAGATTTATTTGTGTCCCTCCACTGAACTGCCAGCAAGGTCCCCGTTTTCTACAAGTGTTGGGCCAATACTCTCTCTAGTGGCAGGGGACTCAGACAAGGCTGCTTTGGGGCCCCCACCCCCGTTCTGGGGCAGGGGCACTGAGCGGCCAGGGAGCCGGGCAGGAGCCCCTCCGCGTGTGTCCCAGTGACCCACCTGCCTGCGACCTTCGGCCGCCTGGCAGGAAGCTACGACGCCCAGTCCTGTGGCCAGTCATTCCTGCAAGAAACACTGGAACCAGTTTCTGCCAACCCGCCAAAGAAAAACGACTTCAAAGGCAACGTGGTGTCACAGGAAGGGCTTGTTTCTGTGTTTCTTTGTTTTTAGTTCATTAGGCCTCACTTAAAATTCTGATTCCACAATGCACTTGCTTTGGGATCTTGAACAACACTCATAACCTCTGCAAGTTTCAGTAGAGTAAGTTTATGTGATTACCTTCATCTGTAATATCCCTGTGTTGCAATCTTAATTAATTCAGATTAATTCATCTTAATCTTAATCTCAAGTTCAGATCAAAGACTCGTTCCTCTGTGACTTCTCCTCTGAACTGATTCAAAAGCCTCCTCTCCCGTCCTCATTTGGCTTCTCTTCTCTTCTGGAATCTCATAAGAACTTCTATGACCTCTCTGGTTTTTTGTTGTTGCTGTTGTCTGTTGGTTTGGGTTTTAATTGAAATATAGTTGATTTTCAATGTCGTGTCCGTTTCAGGTGTACAGCACAGTGATTCCGTTTTCAGATTCTTTTCCCTTATAAGTTATTACAAAATATTGAGTACAGTTCCCTGTGCCATAGAGGAGATCCTTGTTGTATCAACTCTATGCCTTCTTTGAATGACCGTAGCACTTTGTTGTCTGTATCATTTTTATGTCTGTTGTGGCTTTGTGACTGAAAATGAAAATTTTCTATTTGTTCATGTCCTGGCCCTTCCTTAGAAATGTGTTCATTTACCTATTTCATATTTATTGACTACATCTTAGACACCGTGTTAGCTGCTTGTTCTAGATGTTCGTAAAACATAGACCTTCCTGCTCAAAGGGTCACAGTATTTGTGGGAAAACAAACAAACGAACAACTTACGTCTCAAATAGCTTTGTACTTCCCAAAGAGAGCACACCTCGTAGGTACAATAAATGTATGTATTATACATAAATGTATAAATAGTTAATGGCATTAAAAACTTGAGATAACTGCTTTTCTATTCTGAGGAAATGATGATAATATTTCACCAGGAGCTCAACATCACTCTGAGAATGAGGGCTTAATCCCCGACCTGGCTCACTGCATCGCTTTCTTATATGAAAATAGACAAGTCTGTACATGCTCTCTACAAAAAGGCTTATCTGGCATGAATTTCAGATAGCAAGAAGAAAAATTCAAGAGGTTCAGAGAAACATCCAGAAGCTCAGGTGATTGTCTGGCACTAATACAATTTGCTTGACAGGAAAAGAGAGCTGTAAATCTCACAAAATTAGATGATCTTCTAAGAATTTCAAAACCGCCTGCTAGTAATTAGAAATCCTAGAAGAACCGCTTCTTTTAAAGCATACTGATAATATGCTTTACAGCTTAATATTCAGAAGCCTATGTTTTGGCTAAGTGAGCTTCAGGAATGAAGGAAACTTGTGGTTCAGTTCCATCTACTCTGGAACCTCTGGTCAAAACACCTACTTCTGTGCTCAGCCATCTTATCATCTGTAAAATGGAGGCAACTCTAAGAAAACATAGTTACAGAGATGTTGCACAGTTTCCTGTGTCACTGTCTTCATTTGTTTCAGAAAACCAATAACGTCTAAGCTACTACTGCAAAGAGTGCAGTGTTACTTGGGGTCATCTAGTGCAGCTCTGTCAAAGTAAAGAAAAGCAAAGGGGCCTAGAATAACTATAATTTTCCCAAGAGGACACTATTATTTTATGGCAAATCTGAGTCAGGAACCCTGATCTCTTTGATGCCATTCCATTGTTCTCTCGTTGGGTTCTCAGCAACCCAGAGAAAGAAAGAGAAATAAAACTCCTATGTGCTGTGTCACTGGTACAGGACGTGGCAAGATTGGAATTGGAGAACTACATATTAACAGGTATTTGGGAAATTCTTCAAACTAATTAAGATATATACCAGGTACATAAAAAACAGTTATGTTTTCCCAAGATGATTCTGTGGAATGAACAGAACTGGTAACTGAAGGTGCCTGTGTGCTGCAGTTCCAAACAGGACGGGTGAATGCTTGTTTTCTGGCACCTTTAAGACTCCACCCCAATATACACATTAAAATAAAATTAACATTTCAACTGGGTCATATTTAATTCTGCATGCTCTTGTAAGTCAGCAAAATAGTCCATATATCATTTAAGTTGTCACTCACTTTCTTTTCTTTTCTTTTCTTTTTTTTGCGGTACACGGGCCTCTCACTGCTGTGGCCTCTCCCGTTGCGGAGCACAGGCTCCGGACGCGCAGGCTCAGCGGCCATGGCTCACGGGCCTAGCCGCTCCGCGGCATGTGGGATCTTCCCGGACCGGGGCACGAACCCGTATCCCCTGCATCGGCAGGCGGACTCTCAACCACTGAGCCACCGGGGAAGCCCGTCACTCACTTTTTAACTTGAGTTTTAATTTCTGAAAGTCTTTCCAAACACAAAACAGAGGTGGGAAAATGGTATATGGGAAGCTGCAGAGATGAAATAAGCTTACTGCATTCGGCATAAAGATGAATACCCAAACAACTTCTGCATAGCTGGAAGTGTCCAAATCTACTATCTTCGTTTTGTAGTCAAGGCTTCCGGAAAAATATGCTAACCGATTCCTAATTACCCAAATGCCCCATATCTGTTTCAGTAAGTATCCTTATATATTATGGAAATTTTTCTCAGTGACAGAGAAAGACATCCTGGCCGAGCATCCCCCTGCCCATGACACACAGATGATGGGTCTCAAGCTACCTTGAAGGCGTTGGAGCCCACTTTATCCATTACTAATATTAATGGAGGACAAAACTTCATATTCTGTTTGCTCTGTGTTTGTTAAATCACTTCTTCCCTTCATTAAGATGGATGACACATAATTGAGTCTGTAGTGTGTGTATCACTGGAAACTGAACACATTTTTGTTGGTTTTATTAACGTCATAGGTTTCTAGGGGGGGTCTACTAAATAACTAAGTCTAGTTTCACAGTTACAAATAAATTATGATGTAATTTTGAATAACGTAAGCTCATCGTAAAGGAAGGATACTGAGAGTTGCTACTACCCCTTCCTTGAGGGGCTCTTGTAAAGCACTAAATCAAGTAACAGAGGTTTATATGCATGCATATATTTTCAATGATATTTGAACACACTTGAAAAGAACTCTACGGAATGCATTATAAAACCTCGATGCTGTGTGTCCCTAGTTCCCGGCTCTCTCGTTCAAACTATTTAAATGAACAAAATGTTATCTATTAGGATAGCTATCAGAGTACTCCAAATACTACTTCTTGCAGTACCCTGGCCCAACCATTTGCCTTCCTCTTCCCATTAGTCCTTAATTCAGAAACCCCAGAGATTTGTTCAGTAATTTATGAACATATTTCTTCATTCAGCCAAGAAAACTGATGGATCCCTTACCAAATTTCAGGCACCCTTCTTCAGGGTGTTTTCTAGGCATGTTCAGGAAACACAGCAGTGATTAACACAGATGAATATAGCCTCTCTCGAGCTGAGGGGAGAGACAAAAGTAAAGAAGCAAATATAAAATCATAAGTGTAAATACGTAAATAAAAATTGAATAAATGGGTAGAATAACTAGTATATCAGGTAAGTGCTGGAGAAAAACAGCAAGCAGGGAAGGCGGATGGAGATTGTTAGCTGGTAGGAGGAGGCTGCGATCGGAAACTAAGTGATCACTGAGGGCTTTCTGGGGAAGATAAAATTTACGAGGGAACCTAAGGTTGTGAGAGGGAGCAAGGTGCATATCTGGGAAGTGAATAGTACAAGCAGAGGGAACAGTCAGATGGAAAGGCAATGAGGCAAGAGTGGGCTTGGAGTATCCAAGGAGCAGAAAGGATGTCAGTGTGTGGAAAACAGAGGGAGCAAAGTGGAGAGGAGAAGGAAACAGTCAGAGAGGAAACAGAGGCCCAGATTTCTAGGGCTGTGGAGGCACTTTGAGGACTCTGCTTTTCCTGTGAAGAAGCCATTGAAGAGACTTGAGTGACATGATCTGACTTATGTTTTAACAGGATCTCTCTGGATGCCATGTTGATTAGAGACTGCAGGAGAATAAGGACAAGCCCCAGAAGACCAATAGTTGATTCAAATGTCAAGAAACATTTATGCCTTCACCCTTCAACTTCACAAATGATGCCATTTCCATTGAGCTATTGAAAAATATCATCTGGCTTTCAAAACAATAAACCAGAAGGCATTTTCTCACATAAGCAAGGTCACAAACAACTGTCAGCTAAAGGTGAAATAGCAACAAATCAAATAATAACAAAAACATTTTTTATAGATTTTAAAACCTTACAAAGCATTTTCTTGTCCATTATCTAAGTTAATCCTCAAATCAACGCCATGAGATAGTTATTATTTTCCCATTAGAAGTGACCGCATATTAAATCCTTAGTGATTGCTCAAGAAAAGCTGAAATCTTGAGTGTA
Organism: Grampus griseus; assembly: GCF_964374135.1. Classification (NCBI taxonomy): domain Eukaryota; kingdom Metazoa; phylum Chordata; class Mammalia; order Artiodactyla; family Delphinidae; genus Grampus; species Grampus griseus. Next base: position 42,974 of record NW_028132573.1, on the reverse strand, counting down.
CATCTATTAATGCCAAGGTTGGGTTTTTTACCCATGGGAACATTGGATGCTAAAATCCACAGGGATTTTCAGCTCAAGATGGCAGACTAGGAAATATATTTACTTTCTGGTCCTCCTGAAACCATGTTTAAATAAAACTGCAGAAATACCAAAATTAATCAACCAATAAAAGCCAAGACATTGTGGAAGTCATCAACCACAGAAAGATTTCAACACATTTCGAGAAGGCAAACAATGAAATGGAGGGGCCATGAATAAAATAAGGAAGAAAAGACTACCCTAAGTAGGGTCTGCACAAAGCCAGGCAGCTTTTGCTGAGCCCTGGTTATAGTAAAGGACAGAGGAAAGAAGAGGGGCTGAAAACAAGGAGACAAAAGTCATTTTAGGAAAAAACGTTCACTTAACGAGCTCCAGGGAACACTCAGCCTGCTGCCATACTCACTCATGGATTACAGTGGATTGTTGGTAAGCAAGACAAGAAAACAGGGAACCAACAAACAAAAATCAAGACACGGTTTCTTACTGGGCTCTTCTCAAATGAGATCAAGAAATTATGGTTCAATGCCATAGCTGTAAATCATTTCTGCTCCTGGAGAGGTTAGAAAGGGCTTATAATAGTTACCCTTTTTCTTCAGACAGAATTTAGGTCTGAGCAAAAGCTTTTGTGTCCTCCAACCTCAAAGTTTATTGGGGATGGAAGTCCAAATTTGCTTTGACATACCATAAAAAGAATCTCATCAGCAGAGGGTCAAACTACTTTTGGAATATATGAATTATGCCCAGTGTGATTTTAAATAGATTTTAAACAAAAATATATAAATTTTCACTGATCTATATGATTCTGGGTTCTGAAACTTCTACATGTTACATGCCTGATATATAACACACAATGTCAGTCCCAGGAGAGAGAAGACACTCCAATGAAGCAAGCCAAAGAAACAAGATTCGAACAAGGTAAAGTGATGTGTAGACCAAGACCAGGATTTTTCAGTTCTTTCCTGTCATGCTGTAGCTTCCAGCTCCTGAATAACAACACATGTTTCCCTTGTCCTAGACACACAAGAGTATGTCTCCTCTATGGGGCCTAAGAAGCTCTAGAGTTACATATGTGTAGTAAAGAGTGGACCCAGCCGGCATACTCACAATGACCAAATTGTGTTGATCGTACTTTATTTTAAACCAATACATCGCTCCATGCTGAAGTTGCAATCAATGATATATTTGCTTTCTAGACACAAATGAGATGCCTTACTGGATATACTCCAGGAAGGCCAGAGAAACTGGCTTCTAATCCATACAGAATAATTCATTGATGAATTCCTTTCAGGAGAGCCCCTGATTTATCTAGAATATAAGCGTTACATACCTGGATCCTTCAAACTAGACCAAAGGGACAAATCTAGGCTGCAAGCCTCAATTAGAAATGTGGGATGGTGCTATGCTGACAACTGGTGGTCCCTGACCTATCTTCTGAGATTAGAACCCAGTGTGGTGGATGACCAATTCACGCGTTGAACAAAAGAACACCTCCTACAGGGCAGTGTATGTGTTCATTACAGGTATGGCACTTAGGGCTAAAAGTAACACATGAAGCATATATGATAAGGAGGCACCAGAGTCCAGAGCACGAGCTCTGGAATCACACAGGCTTGCTTCGAATCCCGGCTAAGCCACTACCATCTGTATACCTTGAAGAACAGTCGAAGGTTTAAATGTTCTTTTACCAAATTTCGAAAAACAAGTGAAGAAAGAACCTACCTGCCAGGAAGGGACATCGTGGGGTGCAGCATCCAGTCGCGTCAGGGCTCTGCATCCCCTGCTCAGAAACCTTCACCGCCTGGCTCATGGTGATGCTGGCAGCTCAGCAGCCCTGGAGAAGGCGCTCCTGTCTCCAGGGCTCGCGGACAAGCTGGGGAGGTCCACGGAGGTGGCGGGCCACAGCCTGGCAAACTCTGGGTGCCTCCTCCACTCAGCTCTGGGCAGGCTCTGGCCTCTGGGCCCCGTTGCGGGGAAGGGCTGGCCGATACATAGCCAGGGCTGAGGGGTCTGCAGAGCCGGTGCCCAGGCAGGGTGAGCTCTGGAGGAGAAGACTTCCACAGTCCCCAACAGTCTCCGCATGGTGGCCCATCCGGTGCCAAACACCTGCCACCCACAGCGACAAGTCCCAGCCGCTAGAAAGCCCACAAGGGGTCGGGCTCTTTGCCCTCGGGCCGGGTTTCTCCAGGGGCTGGGCTTGTGTGGGGCCCCCATACCACCCCCTGACCCGCCCTTGCTCTGTGACACGTACAGTGCAATGTCAACACCCAGGCTGAGCCGGCCAGTGTTCAGTGCGTGCTAGACCTTGAGAAGACTTAGCAGCTAGGGAGAAGCTCTCCCACTTTCACTCGCTTTTCTCAGATCAGGCAGGCAGCCCATCTCACCCCAAAGCTATGGACACCACACCTCCTTCCCAGGCTATCATTTTCCGTTCTGCCCCTGTTGTCCCTTTCCATTCTGCCCCTCTTTTCCCCAGCACCCCATTTACGGCTTCGGGTGTCATCGGTGCTGCAGCAGGCAGCACCTCTGACCCCGAAGCTATGGACACCACACCTCCTTCCCAGGCTATCGTTTTCCGTTCTGCCCCTGTTGTCCCTTTCCATTCTGCCCCCCTTTTCCCCAGCACCCCATTTACGGCTTCGGGTGTCATCGGTGCTGCAGCAGGCAGCACCTCTGACCCCGAAGCTATGGACACCACACCTCCTCCCCAGGCTATCGTTTTCCGTTCTGCCCCTGTTGTCCCTTTCCATTCTGCCCCCCTTTTCCCCAGCACCCCATTTACGGCTTCGGGTGTCATCGGTGCTGCAGCAGGCAGCACCTCTGACCCCGAAGCTATGGACACCACACCTCATTCCCAGGCTATCGTTTTCCGTTCTGCCCCTGTTGTCCCTTTCCATTCTGCCCCTCATTTCCCCAGCACCCTATTTACGGCTTCGGGTGTCATCGGTGCTGCAGCAGGCAGCACCTCTGACCCCGAAGCTATGGACACCACACCTCCTTCCCAGGCTATCGTTTTCCGTTCTGCGCCTGTTGTCCCTTTCCATTCTGCCCCCCTTTTCCCCAGCACCCCATTTACGGCTTCGGGTGTCATCGGTGCTGCAGCAGGCAGCACCTCTGACCCCGAAGCTATGGACACCACACCTCCTTCCCAGGCTATCGCTTTCCGTTCTGCCCCTGTTGTCCCTTTCCATTCTGCCCCCCTTTTCCCCAGCACCCCATTTACGGCTTCGGGTGTCATCGGTGCTGCAGCAGGCAGCACCTCTGACCCCGAAGCTATGGACACCACACCTCCTTCCCAGGCTATCGTTTTCCGTTCTGCGCCTGTTGTCCCTTTCCATTCTGCCCCCCTTTTCCCCAGCACCCCATTTACGGCTTCGGGTGTCATCGGTGCTGCAGCAGGCAGCACCTCTGACCCCGAAGCTATGGACACCACACCTCCTCCCTAGGCTATCTTTCTCCGTTCTTCCCCTGTTTTCCCTTTCCATTCTGCCCCTGTTTTCCCCAGCCCGCCCCCCGCCATTTACGGCTTAGGCCGGCATCGGTGCTTCAGCAGGCAGCAGCTCTGACACCAAACCTATGGACACCACACCTCCTTCCCAGCGCTGTCATTTTCCAGTCTGCCCTGTCTCCACGTAGAACCGCTACCTATTTCACACGGCTGTTCCTAGTTCTGGGAACACACCACTCACTGGTAGCAATGCCTCAGCCCATGCCTCGACTCATTTACCTGCAACGCTGGCCAACAGATAGACCAACACTTCAAAGTTATGACAGAAAGTTGAGTAAGTTATACGCTTGGAATTGCATTTATCATTATTAACAAGCACAACTGTAGTGCTTAGACTATAACAAGTAATCTTCTAAGTGCTTAGCAAATATTAACTCACTTAATCCTCATAATGGCAACCCTATAGGTAGGTAATGTTCATAATATTCACCTTTTTGGGGGAAAACTGAGGCCCAGAGGGGTTGAATAGCTTGTCTAATGCCACACAGTAAGTAGCGGGCAGAAACCCAGGATGAAAACCAGACCGTCGAGACTTTCATCACTTTGCTGTGTCACCTTAATAGATGTTGTGGTTAGGGAAGGGACTAAACTGACAAGACTCTGAACTTGAGAAGGGAGAAATTAGAAAGTGACTGATCCTAGAAACTAGAGAGGATTTCAGCTCAGAAATTTCTGGTGATGAGACCCGGAAGAACAAGAACATGGTTGGATTATTAACTTGGGGTAGTATCTGAATCCATTGAGAAATGGTTTTGTCTTGTTTTTTTTTTTAACTTAGAAAGGCCAGTTGGATGAAGATTAATGAAAAAAAAAGTAGAAAGGAAAAGAGGAAGGTGCCTGAAGTGAGACATAACCTCTTCCCTGTAAGTACTACGGATGGGTGTCCTGTGGGAAAGGATGGAGCTCTCTCTACAGGTTTGTCACCAGGATGAACAAGGAGGAACATGGCAACCATTGTACTGGTTTTGATGATTCCTCAAAAACCAAGGCTTTAGTTTCCAAGAACTACCCACGGTAGCATACCTACCGTGTGTCAGACATGCCACCAAGTGTGTTTCCAGTCACACATTTTAATTGGAGAAATAGTTCCTATGAGGTACGCATTAGTTCCCTATGGCTGCTGTAACAAATTACTACCAATGAGCTTGCGTAAAACAAAACACACTCATTCTCTTATGGTTCTGGAAGACAGAGGTCCAAAACCAGTTTCCCTGGGCTGGAACCAGGAGTTGACAAGGCCGTCCATCCACCTTCTAGAGGCTCTAAGGGAGAATCTGTTTCCTTGACAGCATTCCTTGACTTCTGGCCACATCAATCCAACCCCAACTTCATCATCACATTCTCTTTGGAGTAAAAACTCCCTCTGCCTCTCTCTTACGAGAACACCAGTGGTTACATCTGGGTCCATCCAGGTAGGCCAGAAGAATCTCCCCATCTCAAAACCCTTACTTTCATCCCATTGGCAAAGTCCCTTCTGCCATTTAAGGTGACATTCACAGGTTCTGGGGATTAGAAGGTGGACATTTGGGGGCAATGGTACTATTCAGTCTACTACAAGGTAGATACTATTATCTTCCTCAGATGTAGGAAATGAAGTTTAGGGAAGTAATTTGTCTCAGGTCTACAATTTCCAGAGTAGAGATTTAAATTCTGCCAGTGAGACTTTAGGACACACTCTAAACAACTTTAACCTGTGTCCTTAATTACTGCATAATCCTTGGTTAAGAGTCACACTTAGGTATCAAGACCCAACTGAATATAACACAAGTACTGTCTCCTCTTTCACTATGTTTGCCTGGTGTATTTATGAATCTTGCCCAGAGCAGAAGAGTTCAGAAAATTGTTATGCACCTTTACTAGGAGAAAGCATTTACTGTTTGATGTGCACGGAGTAATGGAAGGCTATTTAAAGTAAAATAAAATAAAATAAAATAAAATAAAATATGCCACCAAATCGTCAAGTGTCACAACAGAGGTAACCCCGTGGGAGTCTTGAGGAGACTAAAATTATCTCCAATTGTGCAGGTGAGAAAAGTGTCACTAAAGGCAGTTGTAGTTCAGCCAAGCCCTACGGCACAGAAGTAGGAATTTGGATAGGTACGAATGGGAAAAAAGACATTTTAGGCATGGGAAACAGTTTAATGCTGAATGGATGAGAAATATACGTTAGACCTTTCTAAATCAACTGGCTTATTATTAACTCAGTAAATCAGATTTGGTCAGTCAAACTAGCTTTAGCTGATTACTTATCCAGGGCATAGCTGTTGAGAGTAATTTTTGTCATAGAACAGTAAATAAAATTGTTGAACTATAACTTTAGGCTTGCTAAGTGAAATAGATTGCTCTAGCTGATGTTCAAGTGACTTACTTGGGACTATTCACGAAATTGGGGGTTAACAACTGCTTAAGACAACATAGAGAATTGATCTTAAATAGTACCTGAAGTAGTTACTGTGTAAAGTATCTGTTCAGTAGCTCATGGTAAATGGATGTTTATAATCCCCACTGGACAACCAACTGCTTTTTTGCAAATGGTAATGTGAATTGCTGTCGCATAAACTATAGTAATGACCACCTATCTAATTTGTTGTCCAAACCAGAAATCTTCTAACAATACTGGTCTCCTAATAAAAGTAAGCATGAAGCTAACACACACTGGGTGTCTCCCGTGTGCCTGTGCATGCATCTATATCTCACTGAACCCCCATAACAGCCCCCAAGAGAGGGACTCTGAGTGTCCCCATGCTGCTGGTGGAGAAACAGGCACAGGAAGGTTCAATAGTCTATCTACCTAAGATAACACAGAGGGTGGGAGAGCCTGTTTTTAAACCATCTGCCTCCAATTCCAGGTGCCAGGAGCCAGATTCAGCCTACAGGCCTCTTCTGCTCATCTGGAGGCGAAACCATGTGTAAGAATTAGTCAAATCCTGTCTTCAATCCTCAAGGTAGCTTGAACACTTGCACGTCCTCCAAATAACATGTAGCATAAGCAATAAGATGTTTGCCCCGGGTATTGTCCAGGAACTTGGAATCAGCTGTGTCTAGTTAGGCTGAGCTGGTTGAGACTGGAGAGGACCACCGATCTTCCACCTGGGCCAGTGCCTTTTGACCTCCTGCCATCAGAGGGCCGAAAACTACAGCCTGAGAATGTGCTGAGCCCCGTAGCCTAGTTACGCCAGCTCAGAACAATGACGAGCACACCTTTTTCCAATCACCTTTCCTCATGCTCCCTATGCCTCATACTGCCCTGCTTCTTTATTCTTTATCCCATAGATACCCCAAGCCCCTTGCCTTTGGGGAGGCGGATTTGAGACCTATTGTCACGTCACTTCCTCGCTTGGCTGCCTTGTGAATAAACCTCCTCTTTGCTGCAAACCTCAGCGTGTCAGTGTTTTGGCTTGCTGCGCCTCAGACAAAATGGTAGGGAGCTGTGGTAAAGGTCCCTTGCCTGTGAGGGAAGCTGGTTACTAGTAGTCACATTGCGGATGTTTTCTCCTCCCGGGGTGGGGGGGCAGACGTCCTGCTCTTCCAGAAAGAAGGGAGAAAGGCAGGAGCTGGACCCTTGCTCTCAGGGTCACCGTCACCTAGGAGCTCGTTAGAAGCACAGAATCCAGGCCCCACCCAGAACTACTGAATTACAGCCTGCATTTAACAAGATCCACAAGAGAGGCATACCCATAGTAAAGTTGGAGAGGCACCAAGCTGGAGTCCACGTAGCAGAGAAGCAGACAGGATTCTAGACCACGCAGAGTGTTAAAGGCCAACAGTTTGTTTTCTATTCTCAAAACAATGTTTTTGAGCCATGTTTATGAGCAATGTCCCAACTTGCTTTTAAGGTTTCTTGTGTGAAGAATGGATTGGAAGGAAACAAGATATATGGACACTGGTTAGGACCTCATTGCAACAGACAGGCAAGTTCGGTATTAGGATGTTGAGGAAGAGTTGACAGATTCAGAAGAAATTCAGGAGATAAACTGAAGCGGGCTTAATGGGGTATGAGATGGAGGAAAGGAAGGTCTTAGGGAATTAAAGGGTTTACTACACGTATGAGCAAAGCCTCAAAATTAATCCTTTGAACGTACAGAGGTAGAGCTCTCAAAGGACACCGGTTAGGAAGCAACTGTACGCCCTTTATAATTCCAAGAGACGACACAGATCAACTGTTGCGATGGAAAATTCGGCGGTACCGGTGCCTTTTTTCACTCAAACTTAGTTCCAGTGACTATTACTCACATTTTCTGTGCCTAAACAACACAGCTTGAGGAACTGAAGGGGATTCCATCCTGGTAATTAAGGAGGGTCCCCAACACTGACAGTCCCATCTTAAAAAGCAGTCCCCCTGCATTTTACCCGAGGAGCAATGGCCAGAGCCTCCCTTTTAAAACGATGGGGAGAAACCAGAACATCACACACTGTCCCTTTCAGCTACTGTGAACTGAGCCGCGAGACGACCAGTACCCCCTAGCACAGCGCGGACGGGCCAGCGCGCGGGGGCCACTGTGACAGGCGACAGCACAAGAGACGAAGCCCAGGCCCAGGGGCTCTGAGCTCCACCGGCAACGCCCAGGGGCCAAGGCGTATTACCTTTCCGGGATGTGCTTCCCGCCCTTCCTCGTGGCCGACGAACTGGCTCATGTCACCCCCAAGATACCGCCCACCCAACGCCAGGACTGCCAAAGTCGCCAACCCGGCGTCCCCGGTGCCAGCACAAGGCCACGAACCACAGGCGCCTAGGCACAAGCCCACGCAGCTCGCGGACCTCCTCCTACCGCGCATGCGCCACCGCGGGGCGTCTCGAGATGACTCTCAGCACGCAGGCGGATTAACGCGCTTGATTGGTAAAGAGGATTCTGATGCCTGCAATTTCCCTCCTTAGCCGGAGGCTGGGAGCACACGTCCATTAGTTCGTGTGTGTACCCTTCAGAATTCCAATCATACGGGACATGGAAAGTTGTCCGACTCTCCCAGTTCCTTGTGTGGTTCTTCCAGATATTTCCCAAGTGCTTACATTCACACTTGTATCTTGTATGTAAGTATTGGTACGTAACAGGTATCCTGTAGTTTATAGAAGAGCAGCACACTAGACACATACTATATACATAGTCTACAATGTGTCTTGGATAGTGACGCTGTTATCTTTCTAAATATAAACTTGGCTGGATTGCTCTGTTGCTTGAACATCTTCACTTAGCACAGAATACAGCCCAGGTTGTTAGCATAGCATTGAGAACTCTTTATAAACAAGTATCAGTCTGTCTCTCCAACTGAATTAGAAGTTCAAACTATGACTTCCAAGGACCTACATCATCCACCTCCCTCCTTTGCCCTGCCAGCCTCCCCTGATCTCATTCTCTACTGCCCTGCCCTCACTCACTTTCCCCTGTCCAGCCACACTGGCTTCCTTACTATTCCTCAAACATGCCAAGCACAGTCGTGCCTCAGGGACTTTGCACCTACTATTCCTTCTGCTTCAGAACACACCCTCCCACCCCATCTCCACTCTCCCAGAACACACCCTCCCACCCCATCTCCACTCTCCCAGATAGCCAATGGCTTGTTTCTCACTTCAAGGCTCTGCTCAATCGACATCTTAATAGAGGGGACTTCCCTGATCACCTACCACATTCCCTCACCTCTTCATCTTCTTTTGTTATTCTCCAAAGCACTTACCACCGCTTGACACTCCATATATTGACTTATTTATTCATCTCTCTCCCCCACTAGAATGGAAAGTACATAAGGGCAAGAACTTTGTTCTCTTCCTACTTCCTAGAACAGTGCCTTCAATTTAGAAGGTGTTATACAAATATTTGCTGAAAATCAATGTATGACTTCTTTGCCCTTTCACACTACCCTCTAGTCACACCAGAGGCTGCCCCTCCAGAGCACAAGTTCAAGCCCTGTGCCTTCTGTACCTGTCCCCAATACCTGGGCTGTCCTTTCCTCATTCCGGCAAAATCCTCTTCCCCCAAGCCCAGCTCAAACGCTGTCTCCTCAGTCAGGCCTTCCTCACTTTCTCCTCTATGTTCCTGCTGCACTTGATTCTTTTATCATAATTAACCCACTTATACTCACTACATGTTTCTCTTCCTAGATAACTGTAAGTTGCTACTGAACAAAGACTTCTACTCACCTCTGTATCCCCGTGCCCTAACAACAAACCTATAAGGCTCTCGGTGTTTACTGAAACAATTTATTTTCTGAGTCTCTACCAATTCTAGGGAGTGCATAGTATAGTCTCCTCCTCATTATCAGTGAGCCTGGCACCTGTGGGAGGGCCTTACAGCAGAGGAGAGTCACCAATGGATCATAACTAAGGTCCTGAGACTGCAATGGCAGACAGCATGGTGAAGTTAGCCCACTGCATGCAGAAGACCAACAGAGGAGTCAGCATATGCAATGGACTACACTTGGTATAACATGCGAACAATCAAGGTTTACAAACGTCTTCTCATGCACTTGTAAGGATCTTCTAGCCCACGCGGAACAGACAGAACACACACAAAGGAGCCTGGAGGAAGTGAGTAGGCCGGCAGCTGCGCCCTAACATCTTAAGAGGGAACATTTCTGTGACTACAGTTTAAACAAATCAGATAATTTGCCTCCTTTCTAGACACCCTGGTTATCACAGGACAGGCCAAGCCTCTCAAGTTTTAAAGCTAAAGTACACGGAAGATCTGTGAAGAGGGCTTAAGATATTTAAGAGCTAGTACCTGCATTAAGCAACCAGGTTATAGAATGAAAATTTATCTTGAAATTCCCGTCTCTCCCTCTCTCTCTCGCCTCCTATCCCCTATCTTCCCACCTCCATCTCTATTCCTTCTCCCCTACTCCCTGTTTTATGTATATACGTGCATCATTTTATATATACACGGAATATTTACCGTCTGTTACGTTTATTTAATAAAGTGCACACTCCTCAGGCTAAATTTAGAAAGAGGACAAAATGAACACTTTCGCATGGGCGTCAGTGGTGTTCCAAAGACAAAAGATTCCTCAGCCTTAAAACATGGCAAACACCACGTTCCTTCTGATAGTTAGATGCTAGAAAAAGGCAAGTGGATCCTTAAAATTCACACGCTATTAAGACCTACTATCAACAGAGTAGATCTTAAAGCGGAAACAAGAAAACACCAGCCTTTTAAGTTCTTCCTGTCTGAAGATAAGAATAAGAGGTGGTAGTGTTCTTCCTCACTTGCACCGAAGTGTAAAAGCGGCAAAAATATCTTCAACACATATATGATGAGGAAGCCGCTCTTCTGGTCCACTCTGTTTTGTTTTGCTTCTAGGGATCTGTCTCACTCGGAACCTTTGCTTTTTGTTTTCTCTTTTATGTACGCTAAGAACCCGAGAGTCTTAACCTTTTCTTCCACCTCTCAACCAATAAATAGGACACAAGAACATTTTTATGTTTTTATGTATTTTCCATTCAAATTTTTAAAAAAGAGATAAGTAAGCTAGCTCCGTTCATATTTCTCACAAAAATCACTTTCCAAACTAAACTAAATTGTTTGTGACCATAAACAGGAAAAACACCGTACTCTATTAGCACCATCTGACATTTCCACCTTAATGTTACCAAACACAACTTGACACTAATGTCAGAACTATTAAAAATGTTAAAAACCCCCAAGCCCACTCAAAATGCATACCAAAGTTCAGGTAAAGGAAAAACAAAAACAAAAACAAAAGCAACTCACCGTTATCTTTATGTTCTTTCAGAAACCCATTAACAGCACACTGGAATTTAAAACTAGCGTCGTCATCTGACACCTGATGCCCAATTGTACAACTTTTTAAATAAGGAATAGTTTCTGGTAAGTCCTATAAGGCAAAACCATGAAAATATGTATTATTTCCTTTGTAGGGAAAGAATAAAAAATTAATTAGAGAAGGCAGACTATAAACCAGGAGAGTACATTAAACTTTGTATGTCAGTCATTCTGATGAGAGCCATTTTTTCCAAAGCTGCTTTAACCAGTAATTATCACTTGATTTTCATTTAAACTGCAGAACGGACAGTTACCAGGCATGCAAAAGGAAAAGCAAATCTATGTGAATGAATGCACATGTAACTCAAAATGATATAAAGAGGTCTACCTACACTTATGTTCTATCTTACATTTCAAGGGCCATAAAGCGGCTGTGATTTAAGGAGAGTAGTAGAACAGAGTCGGAAGAACTTGGATTCGAATTAGGAAATAGAGGCAATTTCAGGCATTGTTGAGAACTGGTATTCTTGAGGTGGGAGAAAGTAGACTATCAATAGAAGACAGAAAAGGATAAGTGAAAATTCTCTAGTTCTGAATTTAAATGGAAAGTAGCAGCAGGAACCTATGACGTATTTTAAAAATATTAAAAACAAACATACATATTTCCTAGCTCTGACCACTGAAAAAGTCTAGAAACAACTGATGTCATGTCAAAAGGACTCAGGAGTCACCGAGAAGCTCCAACTGGCCAAAGACAGGGCCTCAGTTAGAATAATAACTGTAACGGAGTCCACGGTGATAGGAATAAATAAAATTTTACAAAACTGCTCACCACTGGAGGATATTTGTGAATCAACTCATTATTCTGAAAACTGTTAAATAAAAGAAGAGAATCATGCCTCTACAACTGGGCAACCAAACAGTTGATGAGGGGAATCTTCTCCTCGTACAAATATACCCAGCTAATAAGTGAAAAAAAGAACAACAGAATTCACCATTCTTTGAAGCCTCAACTGAATTAATGGATGTAGCTATGAATCATCAGTGACTGCTAATACCACAGAAAGACACAATTATATATGTCTCCATGGAAGAACACATCATCACCTATGAAACTGTCTCGCCAAAACAAAACATGCAAGCTTCATTCGGATCAACTACCAATTTACAGGAAATAAAAGGACTGAAGAATATGTTACCAACACATGGAATGTAATCATCGACATCTAGATGGGAAAGATTACCTGGTTTCTTTAAAAACAAAATTCAAGGAGGAAAAAAAAGTGAGAGAGACATGGAGGGAGAACCTATAGATTAAACAAGACTTCAGAGACCTAACAATCCACGGCAAAGTGTGGACCTTATTGGGATCTAATTCAAAATTCTTATAAACAATTTTTTATGACGTTTAGGAGACAACTGCAAATTTGAGCACTCCCTGGGTATTTAATATTAAAAATGATATTAAGGAATAAAAGTCCTATATTTTAAATGCACGTACCAAAAACGTACAGGTGTAATTACATGCTGTCTCGGAGCTGCTTCAAGATAATATGGAATGGGGTGAAACAGGTGGGGGTACAGATAAAACATGACAGCCATCAGTTGGTAAATAAGAAAGCTGGATGAGTTCATGGGTATACAAGGAACACTCACAGTACTTTTATACTTTTGTATATGCTTAAAATTTGTGATAATTGTTTAAAAACAAGACGACCCTGTAGAAAACAGTTTGGCACTTTCTCAAAGGTTAAGTGTAGAGCTACCGTATGATCCAACAACTCTGCTACTACCTACGCTGCACATCTAACAGAACTGAAAGCAGGGATTTGAACAAATATCTGTACACCAATGATCATAGCAGCATGATTCACAATACCTACAAGGTGGAAAACAACCAAGTGTCAATCAACCGTTGAATAACAAACTATGGTCTATATACACACAATGCGATTTTCTAAGCCAAAAAAGAAACGGCATTTCGTTACGTGCTATAACATGGATAAACCTTGAAAACATGATGTTTAGTGCAATAAGCCAGACACAGAAGGACAAATACTGCAGATTCCACTTACACGAGGTACCTAGAATAGGCCAATTCACAGAGACAGAAAATAGAATAGAGGTTACCAAGGGTTGGTGGGAGGGAAAATGGGGTTGTTACTGTTTGATGGTTACAGAGTTTTTGTCGAGGATGATGAAAAAGTTTTGGTTATAGACAGCGGTGATGGTTACACAACACTGTAACTGTACTTAATGCCACTGAACTGCATATTTATAAATGGTTAAAATAAATATGATTTCTCTATATTTTACCACAATAAAAAAAAAGGAATAACAGAGCTGAAATTTCAATTCTTCCTTTTCCGAGAGTCAGTTTCATCGTCTGTAAAATTAGTAATTGTAGTTGTCTATCCTCTGAGCTTAGTGCAGGGTAAGCACTCAGTAGGAGATAGCAGTACTACTTCCACTTCAAGAACAAAGGATTGCTGTGAAGATTAACTAAGTCAATGGATATGAAAGAACTTTCTAAATGGCAAACTGCTCTACAAATATTAAAAGACATTAGGTGTTACTGTCTCCCAAGGCCATGGAACAGGTCAGAAGAAGGATAATTCTTTTGCACTGGAATGTCCTACATGGGCCAAGAGAATATATGGGTTTCTGTACTATATCAGAAGGCATTAGGAAAAGGAAGCATAAAACTTAGAGAACAATTGTCTTTTACAGTGATGCTTAAACACGCTCAAGCAACTGCTTAAAGTAAGTGCTAAAGACATAATGGACATACCTTTCCTTTTAGGATACTACTGTAACTACTAAAAGTTTACTTCATTTTCAAAATATAGAACGTGGAAGCTTATAGAATTTCTTAAGCATATCTAGAGCCTACTGCCAAATACTATAGTTCAATTCATATCTTTAATCTCATTTTGAAACAGCAATTACAAATGTGTATTTAAGGAAACCACTAGCTTCCCTTTTTGAACCCACGAGAGAAGGCCAGGATTCACCTTAGCATAAGATGATAATTACTGAACTACCATGAATTATTACAGTATCAGAAAGAAGGTCATTTTCAATTACGGCTTCCATTTACCTCTGGCTTGTAATAGCGGCGAGTATTTGTTAAGTCAATAATCAGCCCAAGTTCTTCATTCTGTCCTTGGATTTTGTTAAGAGATCCAAGGGGGAGAAACGTTCTTCTGGAGCAAGATTCTTTTCAAAACTCTGTCAGAAAGAATAAAATAAGGAAGAACATATGTTTAAAATCCTTTACTACATTATCCATTTATTCAAACCCTGTGATGCTAACATATGAGATTCAAAGTAAAGTTTCCTCCTCTGGAGTTTACAAGCGATATTACAATCCTTTCTTCCAGAGAGATTAGACGGAAGAAAATAAGCTCACTTCTATATAGTTATTTCTGTGTTTGTTTATTTCATGTTGGTCTCCTAACCTGACTCTAAACTCCCAGAAGGCAGGGACCACATCCATTTTGCCTACCACTGTATTGCCAGCTCCAAGCAGAGTGCCTGAAAATAAGACACAGAAATAAATACTTCTTGAATATCTACATATAGGAAGGATGGCTTTCACTGCTAAATATTCTTTCATGTATTTGGCTTATACATGTACCCTGTTCCATTGATCTCTTTGGTTATTCAAGTGTCAGCAACACACACTTTTTTTAAAATTAGTAGACTCGTTTTAGAGCAGTTTGAGATTCACAGCAAAACTGAGCAAAATGTACACAGTTCCCACTTACACCCTCTCTCCTTCACCCCACACAGCCTTCCCCATTATCAACATGCCATACCAGTGTGCTTCATTTGTTAGAATTCATGAACCAACACTGACACATCATTACCAATCAAAGTCCATAGTTTATTGCATTCATGGTACAAGTAACTGACTATTTCTTTATTTCTAGTATAGTCATCCCCAAACATTTACATACTGAGATACATATTACTTTCTTATAAATTACTTTATTCTTTATTTATAGTTAGGGCATTGCATTGTTTTTTTTGTTTTTTAATTAAGTACAAAAGTTGGTTGTATTTGTCTATGGATCCCATTTCTGGATAGTAAAAGAGGTATTAAAAAGTATTTGCTATAAAAAGGGAAAATGGAGTACGACAGGGTTGAGAGCCAGGGCTCTATATGGTGAATTCAGATTTCTGGAAGAATACGGTATTAACTTTTGCTCACCTTTTTTAAAGGAACTTTGAAAGCAGTGAAACGAGTCCCAGGCATCCGCTGTTCAACTGGGAGATAGTCTTTCCACCTGTTAATATATTTTTTGTTAGGCAAATTTTATGTTAGGCTGTTTCCCTGCATAGGATGAATGCGCCTTGAAAATGGAAATCATATCCCTCTACATCGGCTCCCAGGTGGTCCCAGCGTCCCGACCCCGACCCCGGCCGCGACACACTTTCCACAAACTGACACACACGGAGCCCGCGCGAGGGCCGGGTCGCGCGGGCCTCCCCGCCGGGTCGCCTGGAGGCCGGTCCCCCGCAAGCCGAGCGCACGAAAGGGCGCCCCAAAGGCGCCGGCCCAAGGCGCCCGCTGCGCTTTCCCTTCGGAAGGTGGGCTGCGGGGCCCAAGCGTAAACCCTGACACAAGGAACACGCGCACCACACCGCCACGGGGGACGAGAGGCCGGGCGCCCACCTAGCCGGACACGCTGCATTTCTGGAATCACCGGACGCCTGTGTACATTTCCGTCTGGCCTGTCATCTTCCAAAGGCCACTCAAGATCAGGGGACAGAACGCCTCCTCTCCAAGTGTCCTGCCAGCCCACCCACTCAAGATCAGAGGGACAAAATGCCTAACTAAAACAAAACAAAACAGAAACACAATAAAACTGGAGAGAGGGAGGAAAGGGTGACCTGAAAAAAAACAACAACAACAAAAAAACTAAGCACGTTGACAGCGCTAAGAATAAACTACCAGGAAAAAGAAACCCTACATGTCAGATCCTAAAGTACAGAAGGGCAAGCCCGCCGACATTCCAGGCCCGGGGGGACCGGGGTCCCCAGCCCTGCAGAGCCAACCGCAGACCGGCTCGGGCGCCCCGCAGAAGCGCGGGGTCCCCGCGGCCGAGTCTGTGCCCCCCGGCCGGCGCCGGCTCCCCTCTGCCCACCCTGCGCGCGGGGGCTGGAAACTGCCGCGGAGAACCACGGCGGGGCGGGAAGGGGGGCTCCAAAGAGGGTCTGGCGACTCGAGTCGCTCCGTTTCTCAGTGGGCTCAGCGCGCGCCGTTGGGGAAGAGGAGCTGGGTTCCGGGAGGAGGGGACGGGCGGCACTTACGTAGACCGGCAGCGGCCACGGGCAGACGGCGGGCTCGGTCCCCAAGAGCGACTCCAGCCTCAGCTCCAGCTTCTCCCCCATGTCTTCGCGCGCGGCCCATATAGCAACTTTGAATTTTAATAATAAATACATATATGTATCAAACATTAATAAAAGAATAAAATGATCCAATATGAGTACATTTGCTCTTGTTTTGCAATTAGTTCCAGGATTCTATTTTAGATTACTACTTCATATCTGCGAGAGTTGGGTGTGTGTTTGTGTGTTTGGTTTTGTGGAAGCTGCATTGTGCTAAATTTTACATTTCTTTCTTGAATTAAATGGCTTTTGTTATCCCTTGGGAATACAGCAACAGCAGATTACTGAAGACAGCGACAGCAGATGACTACCTACCAGTGGAAAAGTGTAAATAGCAATTGTAGCCGCTAGTGATTCTGAAATTGCCTTAACTTTGTCCTTATAAAAGTGCTCCAAGAATTACACAAATCCACAGATTTGCTATCCATATTCAAGTCATTTATGTAGACAAAGAATGTAGCCAGCCTTATCGGTAACACAGGATGTTATAGCCATCAAGCCATCAGCCACTGAAGCCACACCCAAAGCCGCACCCTGAGGGGATTCAGGATGGAGAAAACAGGATACTGGCCCTAGATAATTAAAGTGAACATCAAGGGACTGATTTCCAGGAGACCAGATTCTTGCATCTCACCATATATAGAAAAGTGCTACATTTATTAACTTAAGATGTCTAGTTTCTTTAATTAACAGTAATCTTTTGATGTTCCAACTACCTGGTTTTTTTTTTTGGAAGAACCTCTAAATACCCTGCGCCCTCCCTTACCTCTTCACAGCTATCTGAGAGGCTGTCTCCTGATTTCAGTCCTCAGTATGTCCTCCACATAAAACGTAATTCTCAATTTCTAGGTTGTGCATTGAAGTCAACACACGAAAATATAAGGATAAAACACATTTTCTACCATATTAAATTTTTTCGTTCATTAATTCATCCCTAAGTCATTCAACACGCATCTTCTTATTGAATACTGATGAGGGGTCAAATGCTATGCTAAACACTCAGTATATAACTGCAAACGAGATGGACAGGCCCTGATTTTGATGTCACTACTATCTTTTGTCCTGCCATATAATGGGACAGCTTCATTATTCCCTTTACCCTAAGTTTTTATCACAAATTGCTAATGAAAATAAAGCTGTTAGTGGAGTTTCAACATGCATAGGTCAATGAGAACACAGAACTCCCCTTTCGCATGCCCCATTCTCCTCCTTCTAACTCCCTATGTGAACTCACTTTGTGCCAAGACCAAGAAGCTGTGCCCCAATAAGAACCAAGCTGATTTCCTCACACTGACTGGGGCTATTGCTCACTTAGAAGACTTGATGCTTAATTTTGATAAGCAACTAGAAGACCATGGAGACAACCTATAAAAATGACTTGTCTTGGGAGAAAATACTAAAGTGGGTTAATGTGCTGTTCCACATGTCTAACCTCCTGGGATTCAACCACAGGCACCAAGATCACCAAGTGTACTTGGCAACAATGAGCTAAAAATTAAAAAAAAAAAGCATCATACTGTTATTGTATTCATTTTCCCCCAAGGCACTCTCTGATAAGCACCACAACCTCTAAGGGAATTGAGAACAGCTTCCTTGTGGGGTAGGTTATATAATATATATGCATCTTTTTCCAAGCAGTTAAATCATATCCAGCTATCAGCACACCTTACTTAAGGTGATCGTAATGTATGAGATTAAATGTTCCTACCTGATTGGAAACCTTCTTGCCCTCGATTCATTGGCTGTACTGGATTTGTTTTTCTTGGGTCAGACCTTCAGACTTCTACCAGAAATCGTTCCTTTGGGGAAACCAGGCCTTCCCAGAAACTCAGGAAACTGAAATGGAGACAGCAAGAGAGAAGGAAATTATTTGGACATATAGACCTCAATTGTTTGGTTTTAAGTAAACGTCCAAGCAAACATCTTCTAAATGGTATAATAACTTTAGGGAAATTCACGGTTTATAAGTTTGTGTACTCATGAACTGAACATATTACGATAAGAGTACAGGTTGCATTTTGTGTCTTCAACTCAAGCAAAGGCTTCAAAAAAGGCCCAGTTATCCTTTGTTCATTAAGACACAAAGAGAGGGCAAAAAGGGCAAGTTTCAAAGTCTTTTTCTTTACAATTTACTTCCTTTCTTCAGTCTTCAACAAGATCTTCAGGAAATTAACTTTACTAAAGTTAATTATTCATAAAATAAACATAGGAACCTGCAGAAGACTATTTCACACAGACGTGTAATGTACAATATCCATTGCATACATGCACCATGAGCTTGTCTTTTCTAGCACTGGCATACACAAAACTCTGTGTGTGTGTGCGTGTGTGTGTGTGTGTGTGTGCGCGCGCACGCGCACATGTGTGTCTTTTTTTGTGATGGAGCCATAGGGAGAAAATAAATCTATTGGCTGCAATTCAGTGATGTAGAAAGATTTAAGGGTAAAGGAGAAGGTTACATCAAGTGAAACAATAAAGTCATGAGGTTGTGGTTCCATAATAATAACAACAGCAGTCTTCTGTAACCAAGGGAGCAGGCTCCTCAAATTATAGTCACACCTGTTAGACCATCTGCCCATACATTTCACACCATCATTAATGGAAAACAAATGGCACTGTCTCTCCTTCCCTTTATCCATTGGCTGTCCTCATATAAACTCTTTTTCTCTTCAAGGTCATGCTCTTTCCTATCTGTTTAAAAATAATAGGATTTAGGAGGAGTGATACGTAATGTGCCGTGCCTTGGTACTTGTACCAGTGACGGCTCTGTAAGCAGCACTGGGTTGTTAGGAGGCTATCAATTGAATTCCCCTAGAAGCCGAACTTGAGGCAATAATTTGAGTGCAAACTGCTCATCTGGGAGGTGCTTCCAGAAAACTCAGAAGTGGAGTGGGAATTGAGAATGGAGGCATGGAAGGCAGCCAACAGAGGTGCATTACCGAATAAAAATTACTCCTGCAGGGAACTGCTGCCAGTACTTCAGGGGAGTTCTGTGAAACTCTACAGAACATGTCTCAGAGTTATCCCAAGAATCGGTGAGAAACTTGAAGTACTAATCTTCCAGTCCCCTCTGTCCTTGGTTGAAAGCTACACCCAGATACATTAACTCCTGTACACTTCTGGCCTGCCCTAAGGTGGATAATTGCAGGTGGCAGCATGATTCTATCAGCATATACTGGAAGGATGAGTGCTGGGGAGATATGAGTGGAGCATCGAAACCATCTAATACAGTCGGGGCAGGAGATATCAATTATTGGCTTGAAAGTCCAAATGGATAACCTTACATTCCTGGGTTTATGGTTTTACTTTGAGGTATTTAAGCATGATGCATTAGTAAAAATTTCCTCTGTTAAATCAAGTTTAAGGTCCTCAATCCCTAATCTTCTGGAAAACGGTGGTATCTTTTAACAGATTTTGGAAAGGTAACATGATTAAGATTTCAAATTGACCATTCATTCATTCACTCATTCAACAAACATTTATTGAACACCTAAAGTATGTCACGGGTTAAACTAGGCAGCAGTGTTACTGCTACTAAAATCATTAGAGTGCCACCTAGAATTCAATGTACTGTGACACTCAAATAAGAAAATCCATAGTTACCGTAAAAGATATTACAGAGTGCTATAGGAAGACACGGTAAGACGTTAATCCATGCTGTGGACAGTAGTATATGGTTGATATCAGTAGGGCTTCCTGTAGAAGGCAATTGAAATGGCTATGTAACATGAAGGAAGGGTGAAGTTTTGAGGAAAAGAGAAGATAAATTCATGGTTGCCAGAAAAATGAATGGTTAAGGATCAGTCCAGAAAGGAGTTCCATTCATAATCAGTATAAGAAATGCTCACTGGGGCTTCCCTGGTGGCGCAGTGGTTAAGAGTCCGCCTGCCGATGCAGGGGACACGCGTTCGTGTCCCGGTCCGGGAAGATCCCACATGCTGCGCAGCGGCTAGGCCCCGTGACCCATGGACACTGAGCCTGCGCGTCCGGAGCCCGTGCTCTGCAACGGGAGAGGCCACAACAGTGAGAGGCCCGCGTACCGCAAAAAAAAAAAAAAAAAAAAAAAAAAAAAGAGAGAAATGCTCACTGGAGTGTAGGAAAAGAAGACAATGGAGAGTGTGGTAGAAGCCAGATCATGCATGGTCCATGTATGTATAGTAAGTGCTATGGTCTAGTCTTTGTGTTCCCCTCCAAATTCATACATTGAAATCTTAATTTCCGTAGCTGATAGTATTAGTAGGTGGGGCCTTTGGGAAATGATTATGGTATTAGTGCTCTTATAAAAGAGACCCCACAGAGCTCCCTAAGCTCTTCTGCCATGTGAGGATACAATGAGAAGTCTGTGATTCAGAAGAGGGCCCTCATCTGACCATACTGGCACCCTATTCTTGAACTTGCAGCCTCCGGAACCGTGAGAAAAAAAAATTCCTGTTGTTTAGGAGCCACCCAACCTGCAGGATAATCTTACAGCAGCCCAAAAGGACAAAGAGAGTTTGGATGGGAGCTTTTACTCCAAGAAAGATGGGAATCCGTTGAAGGGTTTTACCTGGTAACTTAGAAGAGAGAAAAGTTTCATAACACAGTCAGGTATTTTTATAAGAAAAATTTGCTTCTTTTTCAGAAAGATCACTCTGGAAATACTGTGACTAGATTTTTGGAGAAGTGTGATGGCAGACCCGGATATAGAAAGATGAGTTAGTAGTCCATTAATATAAGTCAAACAAGAAAGTGGATATAAAAAGTGTGAATTTGTGGCTGAGAGTTCTTTTCTTTTACTACTTGAAAAATGTTATGTCAATGCTTCTGACTCCATAATTTTAGACACGAAATATGCTGTCATTGGAACTGGTTTCTCAATAAGTGATGCATCGTTTCTGCCTGTCCACTTTCGAGATTTGTTTTGTCTCTACTTTTCAGAAGTTTAATTACGACGCGTCTTGACAAGGATACCTTTGTGGTTTTCCTCTTTGGATTTGCTCAGATTCTTGAATGTGTGCTTATGTCTTCTAAAAAATTGGGAACGTTTTAGTCATTATTTCTTTGACTACTTTGTCAGTCCTACGTGCTCTCTTTTTTCATTCTGGAACTTTGATGATATGAATGTTAGTGCTTTTGTTACTGTTTACAGGTTCTTGAGATCCTGTTCTTTCTCCCATCTCTACCCCTCAGCCTATTTTTCTCTGTACATTTGGTACACTGTATTGATCTCTTCGAAGTTCATGATTCTATGCTTTGTAATCTCCAGTCTACTCTTGAGCAAAGTTTTTTGATTGTTGTATTTTTCAGTTCTACTGTTCTCATTTGTTTTTATTTTTATAACTTCTAGTTCTTTGTTTACATTTTCTATTTTTCCCATTTCCGTCAAGGAACACATAATTGCTAACTGAAGCATTTATGTGACAGCTTATTTAAAATCCCTGTCTGATAATTTCAATAGATGTTTTATCTCAGTGCTGGTGTAGGTTTATTGTCTTTTCTCATTTATTCTGTGATTTCCTGGCTCTTGGTGCCATGAGTATTTTTCAATTGGATTCTAAACATTGTGAGTTATTACATGACTCTGTATCCCACTTAATTTTATTATTACTTTTTAGAAGGAAGTCATCCTATTGGAGGTGTAGTATGAGGACTGGGGGGTTACGTACAGATTTCCATTGGGCCCTACTGTCAATACCCCAGCAAAAGTGGGCACTTACATTCTCTCACTGCAGACAGATCAAGTAGAAGTTCAGCTATCCTATTGGCCCTTCTGACACCTTCCCCCCAAAAGTGGGAACATTAATATCATTGTGTTGCCTTTTAGTAGGAGTGGAAGTTCATCTCCCCAGTAGATTTCTTGACACCAGGGGAGGGGAGAAGTGAAGTGTTTGCTGTCCTTCCTCCCACTTCATTCCTTCTTGTTGATGCCGGGTGTGGGTAGAGGGTCAGCTACCTGCTGGCCCCACTGACACCAGGGTAAGAGGAAGAGAACTGCCAACTAGCCCTGCTTGTGCCATCTCATTCTGTCTTACTGCCTCAGGACGGTTATGAGGATTCAGCACCCCATTGGGTCTCACTGGCACCATGTGTTGGGGGTTAGTGGGGTGCCTACTCCCTCCAACCTGTAACATCCTATTCTTATTGATGTCAGGGAGAGACGGAGGCTAGGTCCCACCATTGGACCCCACGACTGTGTGAGGGCAGCCCAGTGTTAACTAGCCTGTCAGGCACCACCTTTGAAAGTCTCTTTGCTAATGCAAAGGGGTGGAGGCTCAGCTCACCACTGCACCATACTGAAACAGCCCTGGTGGCGAATCAGAGCGCTGCCTCTTCTGGAGGGCAGGAGTGGGGTGGTGTGGAAGATCAAATCCTAGCTTGGCCCAACTGAAACCACAGGACATAGGGGACGGGTGCAATATTCCACTGGCACTTGGCTCGAGTAGTGTGTATATTATTGCCCAAATGCTTTTCTCTCTTTGGCAACCCCTTTCCTCACACCTTGGCTAGGGGGAACGGGGGTTTTGTGTTTTCTTTTTTGAAGCTTTTTCGTCTGTTGTTCTGTTGGTGGTTATTGATTGGGGGTTCCTGTATACCCTCTCCAGGATGTATGGGAAGCAACAGGAAACACAGGGGACTCATCACCATGTTATTCCTCAAGTCCCAAAGTCCCTAGTTAAGTCTGCCTTCTCATTTCCACCTTTCAGTGTCTTCCTATGTTTGTCTGTTGTTATGTTCAGGGTTTTAGTTTTAAGTGGAAGAACCTGGGAGAAATGGGCTACTTCATCTTCTTGGAAGCAGAGGTCTGGAGGCCTATGGATGTTACAAAGTGCTGCTGACTGTAAATTAAAATTTGATGATATACACCTTGCCCTTTCAGAATTATTCTGCTAGATGATGTGGCTTCCCAAAGTAGCTACAATTTGATTTCCATACTTCTAAAAGTCAAGTGTTTTGCTGGAGTTGAAATTTAAAGATAAGCAAGAGATGAGGCTAAGATGGTCTATGTGGTAACAGATTAAAGTTGGAAACATCAATATACATTCATGTTTAGCTTAATATTGCTTCATATTACCTTAATACACATGGTTATGTAGAGAGATACTTATAGATGTGTGCATATACATGGGTAATGTACACACATGTTATCTCTTTGCTCTGTCAGCTGAGAAGATCTAGAAGCAATGACATCCGGGCAGCAATCAGCACACCCCACACCCAGATCCTGCTGTCTAATACTGTGCTCCACTAAAAAGACCTGGTTATCCTTGAAGAAGTAGCTGATTCTAGGACTGGGGCAGTAAATATACAAGATTTATATAC
The DNA here is from genome assembly GCF_964374135.1 of Grampus griseus. NCBI lineage: Eukaryota > Metazoa > Chordata > Mammalia > Artiodactyla > Delphinidae > Grampus > Grampus griseus. The sequence goes on along the minus strand of NW_028132573.1, from coordinate 19,022 downwards.
AAGACCATCTTATAGTGTCAGAAAGTAAGGAAGTTCCAAAAAAATATATAGGATGGGGATACCTCAGAGTGGCACACGAGCCACTGAACTGAAAAGAGTTCACAAGGGTCAGGACTAGAGCAATTTGAGGAACAAAGTAACTAACGTAGAATTAGATTATAACCCAAAGTATAAAATAAAAATCCATGAGTTCTTCTGATATAAATAAATGATTGGATACGTAAATAAATGCGGGAGAATAGATAAATCTCCAGTGCAAAAGAACTCCCAATAGTTTATGTAGTACTCCATCTTAAGCATAACTCTCCATTCCTTAGTTGTGGGCTGAGCATATTGACTTCCTTCCAAAAAGTACAATATGGAGAAGGGAAAACAGTAATTTTACAATGGAGAAACCTGAAAAACACTACCTCAGCCTGGTGATCAAGGTCGACCTCAGCATTCATAATGCATATTGATACTTTGTACACTTGATGTGATCTGACAAAATAACCCTTCTACTCTTGTGGTCTTCCTCCCCAAAACACATAATCCCAATATTATCATGAAAAATGCATCAAACAAATTCTAGTAGTGGGCATCCTACGCAAACCTAACTACTCAAAATTGCCAAGGTCATGCAAGGAAAATCTGAGAAGCTATCAAACCCAAGAGGAGCCTAAGGAAACACGGCAACTAAATGTAATGTGATGTTTTGGATGAAATCCTGGAATAGAAAAAGGACATTAGGTAAAAACTAAGGAACTGGACTAATGTATGGACTATAGTAAACAATAATGTATCAATATTTGTTCACTGATTGTAACAATGGAACATACTAATATAAGTTGATCATCAGAGAGGGAAATGGGTATAGTGTATATGGAAACACTTTATACTATCTTCTCAATTTTTCTGTAAAATTAAAACACTTCTAAAAAATAAAGTCTATAAAAACGTTGTGTTTTCTTGTTTTATGATTATGTGCTTGTATTTCCTAATAAATATGCAAATTTGCTTTGCCTTCCTTGATACTGATATTAAAGAAAATACTAAGTAACTCTGAAAGAATTTCTAACTCCAATTTAACAAGCAATAATTCTTGGTATTAACTTTTTAGGAGAACCCACTGAATAAATCAAAGCAAATTGTCTTTAAAGGCTGAATTTCTTTTCAGTGTTTCATCTTTTATATGATTAATGCATACCACAAGCATGGTTCTGTTTCAAAGGGCAGAAAACATTGATTGTAGGCCATGTCTAAAATACAGTGAAATATTAATGGATGATGCTATAACAACTTTAATGTATTTTATGTTTTCAAAATGATGAATTGTTATTTCAGTCAATAAAGTATTCACTTTTATATATTTCCTACCCACCTTTCCCCAGAACACCCACAAGGAAATGATACTATCATCTGATATTAGGTTCATCAATTTAAATGGGAGTTTTTGGTAGCTGTGGTTGCCAACGGTACTGGAACGTGTGATACTTTTACAAATCCTCTCCATGGCAAAATCTGATCTTCACAAGGTAAATCACAGTAGGTGCCTAAAGCCAAATGACAGAGAGTTTTGTAGCTAGATTACCAAGCATTTTACTTAGAGGCACAATAGAATGCAGAAAAGGCCATTTCTCCGTCTTTTTCTGCTCAAAGGTCACTCACCATCTCAGAAGTTTTCCATAAATTTAGACTATATAATGTCACTTAATGTGAATGTAGCTCAACATTCTGTTTTAGTACAGCTAATCTCACATTATTTTATTGGTCCTAAATATGTAAATCATCAGCAAATTTTTGTACTTAACTTTTTTTTTTTTGATGTGGACCACTTTTTAAAGTCTTTATTGAATTTGTTACAATACTGCTTCTGTTTTATGTTCTGGTTTTTTGGCTGCGAGGCATGTGGGACCATAGCTCCCCGACTAGGGATTGAACCCACACCCCCTGCATTGGAAGGTGAAGTCTTAACCATTGGACCGCCAGGGAAGTCCCTGTACTTAACTTCTAAAAATAATTAAAATAAGCTATTCAACACATTTTTCCTAAAAAAAAGCAATTCTTCTTAGGCTGGCCCTGGGCACATACAGACTTTGCCATTTTTTCCATGGATTATTTTCTTATGTGTTCTACTGTGTCACATTTGTTCTACCTTCTCAAAAAGAAGCATTTAAAAATTCATCTACGCGTTCAAGCATTCATACATTTATTAAATAAATCTACTGAACACCTACATACGGCACAGAAAAAGAGGCAGAAAACTAATCTGGGTTGCACAGAAAGTAATGAACTCAGTTAAAATTTTTGGTGAAAACAGGTGTTACTCAATCTACTGGAAATTACATTTCATTATGGGGACTCACAGACTCAAGGAAAACCAAGACCGAAATAATAATAAAGTAATAAAAGCACTAGCCATTTACTAAGTGCCTGCTTTTACCTGACTCTGAAACTCTAAAATCATTACGGATGTTTTGAGGATTGTCTGATATAATTATAATTTCTATTTTACAGATGAAAACAACAAGGTTCAGAGACATTAGGTTACTTGCCTAAAGTGAAGTGGCCCAGAAACTACAGAACTGGAAATTGAACCTTAGATTTCATAATGCCAAAATCTGTGCTTTTAATCACCAAGTGTGTGTGTGTGTGTGTGTGTGTGTGTGTGAGAGAGAGAGAGAGAGAAAGAAAGAGAGAGAGAGAGAGAGAGACAGAGAGAGACAGAGAGAGACAGAGAGAGACAGAGAGAGAAAGAGAGAGAATGTGTTTAATAGAGAACTTCCGAGAAATGGCAAGAAAACTGCCAGGTATCCATAAAAGAATAAATTAGGAGCTTCTTACTATACAAGTAATTGTTAATCTTATGGCTGAACTAAGGATCTCTCACTTTTGAACTAAGAAATCAAAAGCTTCCAGAAGTTGAGTCTAAATTTTACACTTACATAAGATACTTCATACAGAATGCTAAAGTATACTAACTAAAGAGCTCTGAAAATACTGGAAGCATTCATACTAGTATGATTTCATAATGTGGATAATAGAGGATTTAAGAAATTGGCAGATGCAACTGCAGACTCATTTGTTATCATTTCTGTGAAGGGCAAGATAAATCAATAAAATGAGAAAAATGAAAAAAGAATGGCTAGCAATTTTAGGTAGTTTGCTTCATCTCCATACTAGGAAAGACTAAGCAAAAAAAAAAAAAATTCTCGAAATTTTATTTTGAAAGCACCTACAAGTGTATATGGTCTTTTTATACCAAATAACTTGGAATTATGAACTGTCAAATAAGTCTAATCTTCTCTGATGATAAAATTGCTGACTTTATTTGAAACTATGAAATGAAAAATGAGGTAAGAGTCAGAAATTCTTAAGAAAAGGAGTAGACAAAACAAAATTATAAGAGTTATGTTAAAAAATATTTTGAAACAAACATAAAATCCCCATTACTGGTACAGAGCTTTTAAAACTTTATTTTGGTTTTAAGTTTTAATAAATATTGATATGTTTACATAATTACTGTCACAAGGAAGACACAATTTTAGGTCAGCTTTCTTCATTCTTTCTTTAGTAAGCATTATTTTATTTTGCTCCATCATCGTGTAATTATAATATAGTAACTGTGTCACTTTCTACTAAGTGGATATAATTTCCTAAACTGTTTTCCTATTGTTAACAATTAAAGGTGTTTCCAATTTTTTGTTATTACAAATGACATGACAATGAGCATCTTTATATAATAATTTTCTGGATTATAAATTATTTATCGGCATAAGCTTCCAGAATTAGAGTTAACGTGTAAAAAGCTATTAACATTTTTATCTTGCTAGACATTGCCAAATTACTTGTCAAAAGACGGAACCAAATTATATTGCAAAAATCTCTGCCAACAGAAAACATTATACACAATTTTTGATTTTGCTAAATTAATAAGTTGGAAACCTATGTTCCATTTCTTTGAATTCTTTGATAACAGAGTGCTGCTGGAGGCTGGGAGGGCAGCCATGTCCATGAAGGCTCCCCAGAGTTGGAGCCGGGAAGTGGAAAACGGTAAACAAAAATACTAATTGTATTTTCCCTCGATTGTTATCTCTCATTCTTTTCTGCCTCTGTGTAACTTATATCCAGGTAGCCGGAGAAAACTCATGTGGCAGGGCAAATTGGTATTCCAATAAATTAATAATCACCAACTCCAAATGGATTTTCGAGACTGGAAATATTGCTCTGACTTACAGTAAGTTCTTTCTAATCCTCCTTAAGGACTATTTTCTTAGAAGCTTTCCCTACCCTCCTCAAATTTTCCTCCATCCTCTCTACTTCCTTCACTCTGAGCTGGTGAGGCGCTTCCTAACTCATTAGGAACACAGAAGTCAGTAAATAGTCCACTGCCAAATCCGTTAATTCATTAGCATTTGCATTGATCTTTGTATTCCCTTTCACTACAGGAGTTCAAGTTCAAAGGCCACGTGCACTACAGACAGCATTTCATTTTCTCTCATCTTCTCAAGTACTTCACAGCACTGCATTTTCTACAACCCATTCTACTCCTTATGCATGATTCTTGCCAAAATTCAACCTCACTCTAGACTAGTAACTCCAACTTAAAATGTTGAAAACTGTACGTGTAACACGAAAGCCTCCCTCCTCCTCTAATCCCTGCATATCTTCTTTAGCCAATTCATGTCTGAGCTTTTCAAAATTGTTATCATCATGTATTGTTTCCATTTCCTCACGTCCCACTTACTCTATAATTTACATCCACCTGACTTCTCTCACCGTAATCTCTCTGCCCACTGTCCTGAAATTTTACTTATGAAGGTCACCAGGGGTCTCCATGTCAGTACAGCCAATGAATAGTTTTTGTCCTATTTCTAGGCTCTTTCCTTCTTTAAAAAAGAAAAAGAAATACAAAAACTATTTTTCTCCTCCTCTATGTTTTCACACTCTCATCATCTTCTCTCCTGGTATATTTTACTGGCTTTCTGTGTTTAATCTGATTTCTAATATTCTATGAGTTTCCTTTATCTTCAGTGGAATAAACCACTATATGAAGGATTATTCTCAACAGTTAGTTCTCATAATAATAGTACTAGTAGCAGCAGTCAATACTTCTATAATGCTTATCATGTGCCAGACACTATTCTAAGACACTGTTTAAATACATATATATAGACACACACACACACACACACACACACACATATATGTAAAGTTCTCCTCCTCATAGGCGTATGAAATAAGCCGATTATTATACCCATGTTACAAATGAGAAAACTGAGGCAATGAGAGGCCAAGGTCACATGGTCAGTACTTGGTGAAGCCCCGCCTGAGTTAATGCTGGAACTTTAGAGTAGACAAGTTAAATAATGTCTCACAGATTGGCCTTAAAAGTGAGCAACATTTAATCAATGACTTGTGAAAGTATCAGAAAAAAAGGGAACATTTTAAATTGAATGGGATCTACTAAGTCACGTATCAGTAACTAAGAATGACTCTTATTGAATGAAATTATTTTTCATTATTCTTTTGAAAGAAGAATATTCTTGTGTTAGTGTTTCACAGTTTTTTTTTATTCACGTATTTATTCTTTATTAGACACACATTTCCTACACACCTATGTGCCAGTGTGTGCTGCAAGCCTTGGAAGATTCAGTGGTGAGCAAAAAATTACAAAGTCCCTGCTCTTAAGCAAATGTCCAGTGGTGGAGGAAGACAGAGTAAACATGTAAATAAATGTTGTACGGTGACAGAAATACGACTGGACAAAGGGATGGAGACGCACTGAGGAGGCAGGTCTCTTTGGTCAAGATAGCAGTGGTGGCGTTTGAACCGAGACCTTAACGATAAGAGGGAAATTGGTCTGGGTACATGGATTAGCCAATCTAAAGCTGGGAGAGCAAGAAGTAGAGCTTGTTGCATCTGAGGGACTGAAAAAGACAACTGTGCCTCGAACCCCATGAAGGTCAGGGAAAGATGTAGTAAGTGACCAGAGCACATGGTCTCTGTGAGCCTGGCTAAGTAGTTGAAAATTTAATCTCTTTACAATAGATAGCCTTTAGAGGTTAGAAGCAGTGCAATAATAGCGTCTGATTTGTGCTTTTTAAAAGACTACTTTGACTGTTGAGCGTCCTACAAAAGCAAAATACTTGTGTCTCTATGAAGCGCAGATAGTAAATTTTAAAAAGCCCAATGAGCTCATAAGCAGTTGGTTTACTAACTGTAATCATTTATCTTAACTAGACTTCATTAATATAAGCTTGGTGACCTTGGGGTCCTGGGACATATTAGATCTGGGCAACCCAACTATTTTCAAATAGTGTGATTTGAAAAATTCTTGAAATTGTTGGGGTTCAGGAAGATTATTTTATTGCTGGGGCTGGATGGGAAGTTTAGAATAAGAAAAGAAAGTATGATGGCTGGCTTCCATCTATTCTCCCTTTCTCTGGGAGAAATGATGGTGGGGTGACTACTTTGCTGTTGACCCAATGCTTAAATTTCAGAGCTGGTTCAATCCAGTAAATATGTGCTGAACAACTATTATATGTTAGGCACCTAGCTGGAACTGGGAATATAAAGAGAATAATTAATAATAAAAGCAGGTACTACTAACAAGAGACAGGCACTGTGCTAATGCTTAACATGCACCATCTCAAGTTACATTAATTTACACACTAACCATATGAGGTAGATGCATTTATTATACCATTTTCCGGGTGAGAAATCTAATCCCTTTAAGGGGCTTAAGTTACTTCTCCAAGGTTACACAGCTAGTTAGGGGCATAGGCAGTATTTGGACTCAGGTCTGGTATCAGCACCAATTCTCTTAGCCATTATGCTCTCTAAGGACCTTACTTGAGAAGTTCAGGATTATACATATAGGGGTACAACCAACCCTAAGACCATCTGGCAAAACTGGCTGCTTGAGAAGTCCTGGATTTATGTAAGATGCTCTTGGAATGCAGAAGATCGTGAAGGAGGGTCCCCAAAACACACTCTCTATACTAAGGGGCGACAGAAGAGAGAAAGAATTAGCCTACAGCAGCATGATATTGAGGACCAAGAAACAGTGTTTCTCTCTTTTGTGAACAGTTATTCAATTATTTCTACTTCAGAATATCAGAAAGGAATCACAGGACTATGGACAGTTTGCTGAGCCACCCTATCTATCTTAGCGTGAATCCTGGCAGGTGTAGAGCTCATAGTATGACCCTGGCACCTAAGTGTAGTTAAGTAAGCTTTCATTTTTCTTCAGCCTTAAAGCAAAGCAGCTTTCTGATAGGTATAATTTAGGAAAGTCTTCCAAGAAAATAGTTAAAGTCCACTTTAAATATCTCAGAGAAAAGCAATTTTGCAAAAGATCAATCAACAAAAGCAAGGCCAAACACACCAATTATTTCATGAGACTTGTATTGTTATGTCATTGCTCATGTTGTTTCTTTATGCATTTAACTGGAAGAAGGCTTTTAATGTTCAACAATTCTCAAAGAGATAAAGACCCACACTGATGTGTCAGAAAGAGCTTTGCCCTGGAATTAGATCAGTTTAGGTTTGGCTGCTTACTAGAATTAGGTAACATTCTTAATCTTTCTGAGCCTGTTTCCTATCTGCAAATAGGGATAACACTATCTATTACAGAGGGATGTGGTTAAATTAAATGACACATGTCAGTGAAATATATCCTTCCAGACTGATAACATACCTAGTAAATGTTAAGTGATCTGCAAATATTCTGCTTTCTTGAAATGGATGAAACCTGTTATCATGATTTTAACCAATGGTCTAAATATCAAGACAATATTTAGTTAAAAGTTATATTTGTTCTTTCACTGTCCATCTGCATTTTAACATATTCTAACATATTCTCCTTGATAAATTGTGTCAATATTAGTAACATTTGTCATTTCAGCTATTACTGTTCATATGTTTAAAATATTTCAATGTGATATAAGTCATTACGCAAAGGGATGCCTAGCTGGCTTTGTCAAAGATTTATTTTAAGTAAAAATGAAAGACTCATTTTCACCAAGTTTTATTGAACAGTGTATTCATTAACTGTATGAACTTTCTGGCCAACCCAATACAGGAGCCAAGACATGGAAACAACCTCAGTGTTTTTTTGTGGATGAATGGATGAAGAAAATGGGATGCATACAACCTACTATTATTCAGCCGTGATAAAGAAGGAAATCTGCCTATTTGTGACCACATGGGTGGATTTGGGGGGCATTATGCTAAATGAAATGTCAGACAGAGAAAGATAAATACTTTATGATCTCATATGTGAAATCTAAAATACTGAACTCATGATAGAATGGAATGACGGTTGCCAGAGCTGGGGGTTGGAGGTGAGGAAAATGAGGGAAGACGATCAAAAGGTAGAAACTTCTAGTTATAAGACAAGGGAGTAATGGTGATGTAATGTACAGCTCGGTCGCTACAGTTAACAATACCGTATTTTATGTTTGAAAGTTGCTAAGAGAGTACATCTTGAAAGTTCTCATCACAAAGATAACATTTGTAATTATGTGAATTAAGGTTAACTAAACTTATTGTGGTAATCATTTCACACACTATATATATACCAATCATCACATTGTACACCTTGGACAGATACAATATTATATATCAATTAAGTTAAATTTCCGTCTGGCCTGTCATTTTCCAAAGGCCACTCAAGGTCAGGGGACAGAACGCCTCCTCTCCAAGTGTCCTGCCAGCCCACCCACTCAAGATCAGAGGGACAAAATGCCTAACTAAAACAAAACAAAACAGAAACACAAAAAAACTGGAGAGAGGGAGGAAAGGGTGCCCTGAAAAAAAAAAAAAAAACTAAGCACGTTGACAGCGCTAAGAATAAACTACCAAGAAAAAGAAACCCTACATGTCAGATCCTAAAGTACAGAAGGGCAAGCCCGCCGACATTCCAGGCCCGGGGGGACCGGGGTCCCGAGCCCTGCAGAGCCAACCGCAGACCGGCTCGGGGGCCCCACAGAAGCGCGGGGTCCCCGCGGCCGAGTCGACGCCCCCGGCCGGCGCCGGCTCCCCTCTGCCCACTCTGCGCGCGGGGGCTGGAAACTGCCGCGGAGAACCACGGCGGGGCGGGAAGGGGGGCTCCAAAGAGGGTCTGGCGACTCGAGTCGCTCCGTTTCTCGGTGGGCTCAGCGCGCGCCGTGGGGGAAGAGGGGCGGGGGTCCGGGAGGAGGGGACGGGCGGCACTTACGTAGACCGGCAGCGGCCACGGGTAGACGGCGGGCTCGGTCCCCAAGAGCGACTCCAGCCTCAGCTCCAGCTTCTCCCCCATGTCTTCGCGCGCGGTCCCCGCACCGCGCTAGTCTGGCGCTTGGGGGAGGGGCGCGGCGCCGCCGGCGGGGGCGGGGCAGACGGGCAGGCGGGCGGCTGAAGGGACGGGGCCTGGCCTGGGCCTCAGCTGCCGCCGCCGCGCTCCCGTCCGGGCCCCGGCTCCCTCTTTGTGGTCACAGGCACGGGGCCCCCAGCGCTGCTGCGAACTCGGGCCGGCGTGAGGCGAGCACAGTGAGCCGGGGGCCGGACTCAAACACTCACGGCCCGCGCGGCCCGCCTCCTGGACTCGCACGCTCCCACGCACGCACGCTCCCACGCACGCACGCTCACACGCACGCACGCACGCTCGCACGCACGCACGTCACCGGCTGCCCCTGGCCACACCCACCGGCCCGAAGTGGGGACCCGGCCAAACCTCTCAGGGCCAGTGGTGGCGGGTTCGACTCCTGACCTCGACACACCGTGACACACACACACACACACACACACACACACACACACACACACACACACACACACACACACACACACACACACACACACACACACACACACACACACACACACACACACACACACACACACACACAGTAATAAGACTATAATTCCTATTAAATATGACAGCTGGAATCCCGGCTTCTGTTCACAAAAATGCCGTGTATTTAGCCTATGCTAGGCACCAGACCGCGGATGCTCAGTACTGGCAAAAAAGGAAATGCCCTGCCCTCATAGCACTGCCATTTTAATTGGAATAGTAGTGACAATGGTCAAGGGAGAAAATAAAGTGTCATCATCGCCACGGGGATGGTTAATCTCATGTGCGCACTGCGTGGGGCCCCGGCAACCGCAAACATTATTCCAGATGTGGCCAGGAAGGTATTCTTCAGAAGAGATTAACACTGAAATTGGTCCACTTTGCGTAAAGGAGATTGTCAATGCCGCGGCGTGGGTGGGCCTCGTCCATCAGTTGAAGGACTGGAGAGAAAAATGAGGTGCCCTAGGAAGAGGGAAGTGTTCCTCCAATGGACTTGGCACATCAGCTCTTCCCTGTGTCTCCAGCCCAGAGTCCTGCCCTGACTTGCCTGCCTCACGGTCACAAGAGTCAACTCCTTAAAACGAAACTATATATGTAAAAATATTGAATATATACAAGCCTATTAATTTCTATATGTGTGTATAGATATGATATATATATGTATACACATATGTTTATATGTGCATGCGTTTGTAGTCTATGTGTAAGTACTATATACAGTATACATACAAGCCTATATATTTGTGTGTATATATTGTATACATGTATGTATGTGTATATATACAGTATACATATTATGAAGGTGAACATGCTGTATATATACACACACTCATGTATTGATATATGGGTGTGTATGTGTACAGTATATGTACACTGTATGTATGTATGTATACAGTGTATATTGATATATAGGTGTGTATATATGTTGTATACCTGTATGTGTATAGGTATTATATGTATATATGTATGTACTCTCTCTATATACACACTTGCGTGTGTACTTATATGTGTATGTACATGCACATATTTACATATAGGTGTGTGTGTATACATTGTATATATGTATGTGTATGTATCCTATATATGATATGTGTATGTATATATACGACGAATTTATAGATGCAGTACATATATATTTTTATTCTACATGCTTTTATATGTAGGTGTATATGTGTGTCTATATGTATGTACGTGTATGTATTGCATATATTATATGTGTATGTATGTATACTGTATATATACACACCTAAATATCTTTGTATGTGTGTATATATGTATGATATAGACGAACCTAGGTGTGTATATTGCATATCTTATACGAATGTGTACATACTGTATATATATATACAAACTATGCATTTCATATGTGTGTATGTATAGTGTATATGTATGTGTCTATTGTATATATTATGCGTATATGTGTGTAGACATACTGTATATATACAAACTATGCATTATATATATGTGTGTATATATGTATTTGCGTATTGCATATACTATATGTGTATATGTCTGTATGCGTACTGCATATATACACAGCTGTATATTTTTGTATGCGTGTACATGTGTACGTGTGTGTGTATATACACACAGAGGCTATGGATTCTGTTTGTCTGGAGAACCCTCACCGATACGGACACTTATGACAATTGAGCACCTGCTCTTTGCCAGCCAGGGAGCCAAATGCTTGTCCTTTCTGTGTCTCCCTTAAGTGTCACAAGTCCCGGGAGGGAAGGTGATGCCGCTCCTACCAGTTGAGGTGCCTCAGGGTCAGAGAGGTGCACAGGGCGGGGGGCTGGAGCCTGGTGGAGCCCAGGTGGAGTTCTAGCAGCAGTACAGCCTAGCAGTCCCACTTCCCCGGGTGCCTCTCACAAAGACGCCCGAGGGAGAGACGGGGTCTGAAGGAGGGGATGAGGAAGTTTCCGTGGGTCTGCAAGCCCAGACCAAGGCTGACTCGTCAAGGGTGTTAGAGGTCAGGACTCTGGTTACCTTGGGGATGGGGTTACACAGAGCCATTCCCATTCTGAAAAAGTATCCATTCTGCTCTTGTTTGTATGTTTACCCCCCTCCCCCAAATCTTTTAAAAACAGATTATCTTGGTTGCTGGGAGCACACAAGGGGAAGTTGTGTGTGAGGGGGTGTGATCCAGGGGACAGGGAGGATAAGCCCCCCACTCGTAGGGCCAGGAGTGGCTCAGCTTTGTGAGCTAAGGATGGCCCGCGAGGTCCCAGAGAGAAGGGTCCCTGCTCCGTCCCTGCTCCGTGCACCCCATTCCCAGCCTGAGAAGTCCGGAGCCCACCCCCTCCCCCCCCACACACACATCAGGGAGGAGAGCCAGTCACCCTGGCTCCCAGGCTCCGGCTCCAAGGCTCCCGGCACTAGGAGCTATTTTCAGCTTTCATGCCCTAGGACACGGCCAGAGCTAGTGTCTCCGGAAACTCTCTGTCTGTCTCTCGCCCGCCCGCCATCCCTCCCTCCCTCCTCCGCCTCTTCCCCTCCCGCTCCAGCTGTCCTGCCCTCCACCCTGCATTTCTACACAGGATGGCTCACAGACAGCTGCTCCCCGTGCCCACCCGCCACCATTCGATGGATGTCAAAGCAAGCCCTGGGGACTTCCCTGGAGGTCCAGCGATTAAGACTCTGAGCTTCCACTGCAAGGGGTGCGGGTTCCATCCCTGGTCAGGGAAATAAGATCCCACATGCCGCCCGGCACGGCCAAAGAAATAAATGAATAAAAAATAAAGTTACAGTGATGAAACAGCCCTAGTGGTGCAAGGATGGGACGTATAGCTCTATGGTAGAGAATAAAGGTCCAGAAACAGATAGATGAGAACTTGATATGACAGAAAGTGGGGAAATTAAGGAGTTTTCAATAAATGGCATTAGGACAATTGCATATCCATGTGGGAAAATGTAAATTAGAAAAAAAGAAAAAAAGCAAGCCCTGGTCAGGTGTGACCTTGGGCCCAGGGCCATTGGCACACGTTGTCGTGTGGGATGTTCTTCCGTAGACTCCTCCCTCCCTCCTGTGTCACTGTCACTTCCTCCAGAACCTTCCTGGACTCCCCTACACAAGCTCGGGGTGTGCCCTCACCCGCCCACCCTGGATCACCGGAATTCCAATCCCGGCCCACCCTTCCCCGCCAGGTAAAGAACTGGGCCTGGTCAATAAGACCGTAGAGGTCCTCGGCCATTGCTATTGCAGTTGCAATTGTTACTGTGTTTACACAGGGTGACCAACACCCGCCCCCAGTTTGCCCAGGACCGCTCAGGTTTGAGCGCTGGAACTGTGGGGAAACCCTCATTTCCGGGGAACCCCAGAAGGCTGGTCAGCCTATTTAGGATGGATCTTTCACTTGATATCCCAACCCCCCGAGAGCCAGAAAGGGAATCTCCCCCCTCCTTCCATGGTAACCTTCATTCATTCATCCACTCATCCCTTTATTCAACTCCTTTATTCAGCAAGTATTTAGGAAGCATCTACTACATAGCAGACACTCTTCTAGGTGCTGGGGACAGTAAACTGAGAAGGTGTGATTTGTTACACGGGGATGATGTCTCGGAGACCACTGCAGGGCATGGGAGGTGGGAGAGGGAAGGGGCAGTTGTAAATGCAGGCTCTGACGGGACTGGGGCGGACCCTGCCCTAAGCCAGGCTGGTTGCTTCAACACAGCTGTCCTCACCCAGGGCCATCCTGCTTCCGCCTCACCCAGTTCTTCGGTGATGTCTGGGGAAAATCTGTGGTTGTCACAACTGGGGGGGAAGGGGCCCCTGGAATCAAATGGGTGGGGACAGGGATGCTGCTGAACCCCACACAGTGCCCAGGAGGGGCCCCCAGCAGAGAATGACCCGCCCCAAATAACCCCAGTGCCATGGGGGAGACCCTGCACTAATATTATTCAGACCCGCTGGTGCCCCTAGATTCCTGCACAGGCTGGGACTCTAACCGGGTCACCTCTGTATCCCGAGGTGACCTAGAGTGGGGCAGCCAGGAGGGCTGAGTATCAGGGATGAAATGACAAATCTCCGTGCCCACTCTCCCCGCCGCACCCCAGGGTCGATGGCCTCTATCTCCTCCCTGTGCAGGTAGCTTTTCCCTGAGCCATTTCTTCTTGTCAAGGTCCCTGTCGCAGGTTGTGTTCCCCGAAGATGACGTTGAGAGCAAGCAGTGGAGTGCAGGTGGTTGATGTGAGACGTGCAGAGAACAGATACAGCTGCCATAGGGTCCCGCAATTCCACTCCTGGGCATAGATCTGGAGAAAACTCTAATTCAAAAATATACATACACCCCTGGGATTTCCCTGGTGGTCTAGTGGTTAAGACTCTGTGCTTCCGGTGCAGGGAGCATGGGTTCCATCTCTGGCCAGGGAACTAAGATCCCACATACTGTGTGACAAAAAAAATAAAGAAAGAGAGAAAGAAAGAAAAAGAAAGAAAGAAAAGAAAGAAAGAAAAGATACATGCACCCCAATGTTCATTGCATCACTATTTATAATAGGCAAGATGTGGAAGCTACCTAAATGTCCACTGATGGATGAATGGATAAAGAAGATGTGGTACATATATACAATGGAATATATTCAGCCATAAAAAGAATGAAATAATGCTATTTGCAGCAACGTCGTGGATGGACCTAGAGATCATCATACTAAGTGAAGTAAGTCAGCAGGGAAAGACACATATATGATCTCTCTTATATGTGAAATCCAAAATACGACACAAATGAACTTGTCTACGAAACAAAAACAGACTCACAGACATAGAGAACAGACTTGTGGTTGCCAAGGGGGAGAAAGAGGGAGGGAGGGTTGGATTGGGAGTTTGGGGTTAGCAGAGGCAAACTATTAAATATAGGATGGATAAGCTACAAGGTCCTACTGTCTAGCACAGGGAACTATATTCAATATCCTGTGATAAGCCATAATGGAAAAGAAAAAGAGTTTTATTTATAGGTTCCATCCCTAACTGAGCTGGCCCATCCCCTCCCATGGTTCTAAGTGCAGCCCGAGGCTGCAGACTTCCCACCGTGGTCTTCAGCTCCAGAGCAAGCCACCTGCAAACCAGCCGCATCTTCCCAGGGGCTGGCAACTCTCCTTTGCTACTGATTCCAAGACACATCCAGATAGCACAAATGTGACCATGAAAACAAACTCAGGCATGTTCAAATCAGGGAAATAACATTCTTATCTCTGTTTAGTAGTTGCTTAATTTTAGAATAGCTTAGAGTTACAAAAAAGTTGCAAACATCTGTACAGAGTGTGCAGAGTGCTGTGGACCCCCGACCCAGTACCCCTATTTCCAACACGTTTGTACTTTAGTACGTTAGTACGACATGCTTATCCAACTAAGGAACCGAGATGGATACGTTATTATTAACTAAAGTCCACACTTTACTAGAATTTCCCTAGCTTTCCCCTAACATCCTTTTTCTGTCCCAGTCTCCTCTGGGCTGTGACATTTCTCAGACATCCCTGGGTTTTAATACCTTGAAAGTTTTGAGGAGGACTGGTCAGGTATTTTGTCCCTCAATTTGTTTGTCTGTTGGTTTTCTGATGTTTTTCTTATGGTTGGGCTGGAGTTACGGGGTTTGGGGCGGAAGATCCAGACACAGATAAAAATGTCATTCTCCTCAGGTCACATCATCAAGGATACACACCATCAAGGATACACACATCAAGGATACACCCCATCAACGGGACTTGTGACAAACAATTTTACCCTTGATCACCTGGCCGGTATCGTCTTTTTTTTTTTTTTTTTTTTTTTTTTTTTTGCTGCGTTGGGTCTTCATTGCTGCACACGGGCTTTCTCTAGTTGCGGCGAGCAGGGGCTCCTCTTTGTTGCGGGCACGTGCTTCTCATTACAGTGGCTTCTTTTGTTTCGGAGCACGGGCTCTAGCTGTGCGGGCTTCTGTAGTTGTGGCATGGGGGCTCAGTAGTTGTGGCTCCCAGGATCTAGAGCACAGGCTCAATAGTTGTGGCCCATGAGCTTAGTTGATCTGCGGCACAGGGGATCTTCCCGGACCAGGGCTCGGACCCGTGTCCCCTGCATTGGCAGGTGGATCCTTTTTTTTTTCTTTGTTCCTTTTGGAACCAAAACTTTAATCCCAAGGAGTCTCACAAAACATATTACGAATGACAGCAGCATGAAAAAAAATTGCACAGTAACTCAAAGTTCAGCTCTACAATATACTCTTCATCTGGCAAGACATTGGTATCTTGATCATCTCAACTTCCAAAAAACATTACAAAGAGCTATGTATTCATGTACGGCAATCACAGAGGGGACTTATGACCTAACTCAAAGGGAAACTAACTTCCTTGAAACTTCTTAGATTCTAAACTCACTGGACAACCTCTTGTCCAGTGTGAAGACTAGTGGAATTCTTAAACCTCTAATCTAGGGTAAGGGTGCGGCTTTCATTTTCTACCTGCTGGCTTGTGTTCACAGCACCTTTTAAAGACTGCTTGCTTAACTACAGCTGCATACCATATCCCAGCTACAGAAAGTCTTCTCAATGTTTGCCAGTGTTGCTTCCATAATAATAAACATCACACTTTAGGTGGGCAGGAGTTAGAGTTTTATTCTCAGTCTAGGCAAGACCAAAAATTCAAAGCAAATTCAATTTTGCTTAAGAGAACATTGTAAAGAAACAATTCTTCATATTACATGCCTCATATGACCCATTTCAAACCATAGAGAATGACACCTTTATGTGTCACTGTCCCAAGAGACAAACAAATGTGAACAGCTAAAACATTTAAAAAGTGCATCAAGCTTCGGAAGTCTCAAACGAAACTTGAATTTTCTGTACATACTCCTGTCAAATGAAGTTATTTCCTGTGCACCACTCCTCTTGCAAAGTGGTCTGCTATTTCCTTTCATTTGACCTGGATCGGCTAGGAGACCTAGAGAAAGATCGGGACGGCTTGCGATTTCTCTCCTGGGACAGTGATCTCTCTCTTCTCCTATATCTACTAAAGGGACCTGCTCTGGCTGCGGGAGAAGCTTCTCCGTCTTGGACATCTGTGGTGAGGGGGAGGACTCCTCCTCCGATAATCATCTCGAGGGCGACGACCCCAAGAAGGAGGCGGCCACGATCTCGACTTCTCCTTTCCCCATTGGACAGGTCCACTCTTACTCGGCAGCCACAGAGTGTTCTCCCGTCTAGTTCTCAGACAGCATCCGCTGCATCTCGGGGATCTTCATTTTCAACAAGAGCGAAGCCGGGAGGGGTTTTTTAGCAACCCACACACTTCGGAGTGGTCCATAATATCCTAAAGCTCGTTCGAATTCACTCTTGTTACCACTGTTTCCAAGATTCCTTACATAAACGTTACAGTCCAACGGACAAGGAATCCCGATGCAAGACCCTCCTGGCTCCTGGGTTTCATGGGCCACAGGGTGATCCCGGGCCTCTAGAATCTCGCAGCTGAATCGGCTCGCACAAGCTGTCCTGTGGGGATGCTTTTCCCCCTATGTGTCCAGCCCGGGGCCCTGCTGTCTAGGCCCGACCTCCAGGGTGACAGGGTGAACCCCAGGTCCCTGGAGCAAACACTCAGAGCCCTGGTGACCAGACTCAGGGGGCTGGGGCGGCAGCTGGACATGTGTGGCCACCCTGGTGGTGTTTCGCCCCATCTGCAGTTCCAGTTCCAGCTGAGAAAGAGCCTCGCTGTGTTATTTTCTCCTGGTTGTGTAAGGATCCCCGGTGTCATTTGACAGAAATGTACATGGTGTGTTCTTTCTCTCTTTTCTCCCTGCTTCCTCTCGTCCCTCTCCCCCTCCCTCTCTCCCTCTCCCTCTGTCCCCCTCTCTCTCTCTCTTCCCTCTCCCTCTTTCCTCTGCGTCACTCTCTTTCCCTCTCTCCCTCCCCCCTCCTCTGCCCCCTCCCTGTCCCTCTCCCCGACCCTCTCCCAACTCCCTCTCCACCTCCGTCTCCCCCTCGCTCTCCCACATCACTCTCCCTCTCCCCTCCCCCTCCCTCTACCTCCTCTGTCTCCCCCGTCTCTCTCCCGCCTCCCCCCTCCCTCTTCCCGCCTCCCCCATCCCTCTTCCCTGTCCCTCTCTCCCTTCCTCTCTCCCTGTCCCTGTTTCCCTGTTTCGCACGCCCTCCCTCTACCTCTTTCCCTCTCCCTGTCCCTCCACCTCCTTCCCTCTCTGGAGAGGGAAGGAGGTGGAGGGACAGGGAGAGAGAGCAGGAGGGGGGAGAGAGAGAGAGAGGGAGGAGAGGGAGAGAGGGATAGAGGGAAGGAGCGAAAGACGTCTCTCCCTCCCTCTATCCCTCCCTCCCTTTATCCCTCTCTCCCTCCCTCCCTCTATCCCTCTCTCCCTCCCTCTCCCTCTCTCCCTCTCCCTCCCTCTATCCCTCTCCCTCCCTCCTTCTCCTCCCTCTCCCTCTCCCTCCAACTCTCCCGCTCCCTCCATCTCTCCATCTCCCTCACTCCCTCCCAGAGACGGAGAGATGGAAAGGCAGAGACAAGGGAGAGGGAGAGAGGGAGAGGGAGAGATGGAGGGAGAGGGAGGGAGAGGAAGAGAGGGAGAGAGATATGGAGAGGAGACGGAGAGGGGGGGGGAGAGGGAGAGGGAAAGAGGTCTCTTCCTCCCTCCCTCTCCCTCTGTCCTCCTTCTCTCCCTCTCCCTCCCTCTCTCCCTGTCCCTGTTTCCCTGTTCCGCTCTCCCTCTCCCTCTTTCCCTCTCCCTCTCCCTCCACCTCCTTCCCTCTCCAGAGACGGAAGGAGGTGGAGGGAGAGGGAGAGGGAAAGAGGGAGAGGGAGAGCAGGAGAGGGAGGGGGGAGAGGGAGGGAGAGGGGGGAAGGGAGAGAGGGATAGAGGGAGGGAGCGAAGACGTCTCTCCCTCTCTCCCTCCCTCTCTCCTTCTTCTCCCTCTCCCTCTTCCACCAACTCTCCCTCTCCCTCCATGTCTCCATCTCCCTCACTCCTTCCCAGAGACGGAGAGATGGAGAGGCAGAGACGAGGGAGAGAGGGAGAGGGAGAGATGGAGGGAGAGGGAGGGAGAGGAAGAGAGGGAGAGAGATATGGAGAGGAGGGGGGGGGGAGAGGGAGAGGGAAAGAGGTCTCTTCCTCCCTCCCTCTCCCTCTGTCCTCCTTCTCTCCCTCTCCCTCCCTCTCTCCCTGTCCCTGTTTCCCTGTTCCGCTCTCCCTCTCCCTCTTTCCCTCTCCCTCTCCCTCCACCTCCTTCCCTCT
>NW_028132574.1:5000-55000 GCF_964374135.1 Grampus griseus | reverse complement strand
GGGGAGCGTACGTGTGAGGGCGCGGGTTAGTGTCAGCGTACGGGTTAGGATTAGGGGACGGGTGAGGGTCAGGCTTCGGGGAAGGGTTAGGGTTAGGGTTCGGGCTAGGGTTAGGGTTAGGGGACGGGGACGGTTTAGGGTCCAGGTGAGGGTACGACAACGCTTTAGGGGGAGCGTACATGTGAGGGCGCGGGTTAGTGTCAGCGTACGGGTTAGGATTAGGGGACGGGTGAGGGTCAGGCTTTGGGAAAGGGTTAGGGTTAGGGTTCGGGCTAGGGTTAGGGTTAGGGGACGGGGACGGTTTAGGGTCCAGGTGAGGGTACGACAACGATTTAGGGGTAGCGTACGTGTGAGGGCGCGGGTTAGCGTCAGCGTACGGGTTAGGATTAGGGGACGGGAGAGGGTCAGGCTTCGGGGAAGGATTAGGGTTAGGGTTCGGGCTAGGGTTAGGGTTAGGGGACGGGGACAGTTTAGGGTCCGGGCGAGGGTATGACAACGCTTTAGGGGGAGCGTACGTGTGAGGGCGCGGGTTAGTGTCAGCGTACGGGTTAGGATTAGGGGACGGGTGAGGGTCAGGCTTCGGGGAAGGGTTAGGGTTAGGGTTCGGGCTAGGGTTAGGGTTAGGGGACGGGGCCGGTTTAGGGTCCAGGTGAGGGTACGACAACGCTTTAGGGGGAGCGTACGTGTGAGGGCGCGGGTTAGTGTCAGCGTACGGGTTAGGATTAGGGGACGGTTGAGGGTCAGGCTTCGGGGAAGGGTTAGGGTTAGGGTTCGGGCTAGGGTTAGGGTTAGGGGACGGGGACGGTTTAGGGTCCAGGTGAGGGTACGACAACGCTTTAGGGGAAGCGTACGTGTGAGGGCGCGGGTTAGTGTCAGCGTACGGGTTAAGATTTGGGGACGAGTGAGTGTCAGGCTTCGGGGAAGGGTTAGGGTTAGGGTTCGGGCTAGGGTTAGGGTTAGGGGACGGGGCCGGTTTAGGGTCCAGGTGAGGGTACGACAACGCTTTAGGGGGAGCGTACGTGTGAGGGCGCGGGTTAGTGTCAGCGTACGGGTTAGGATTAGGGGACGGTTGAGGGTCAGGCTTCGGGGAAGGGTTAGGGTTAGGGTTCGGGCTAGGGTTAGGGTTAGGGGACGGTGACGGTTTAGGGTCCAGGTGAGGGTACGACAACGCTTTAGGGGAAGCGTACGTGTGAGGGCGCGGGTTAGTGTCAGCGTACGGGTTAAGATTAGGGGACGGGTGAGGGTCAGGCTTCGGGGAAGTGTTACGGTTAGGGTTCGGGCTAGGGTTAGGGTTAGGGGACGGGGACGGTTTAGGGTCCAGGTGAGGGTACGACAACGCTTTAGGGGGAGCGTACGTGTGAGGGCGCGGGTTAGTGTCAGCGTACGGGTTAGGATTAGGGGATGGGTGAGGGTCAGGCTTCGGGGAAGGGTTAGGGTTAGGGTTCGGGCTAGGGTTAGGGTTAGGGGATGGGGACGGTTTAGGGTCCAGGTGAGGGTACGACAACGCTTTAGGGGGAGCGTACGTGTGAGGGCGCGGGTTAGTGTCAGCGTACGGGTTAGGATTAGGGGACGGGTGAGGGTCAGGCTTCGGGGAAGTGTTAGGGTTAGGGTTCGGGCTAGGGTTAGGGTTAGGGTACGGGGACGGTTTAGGGTCCAGGTGAGGGTACGACAACGCTTTAGAGGGAGCGTACGTGTGAGGGCGCGTGTTAGTGTCAGCGTACGGGTTAGGATTAGGGGACGGGTGAGGGTCAGGCTTCGGGGAAAGGTTAGGGTTAGGGTTCGGGCTAGGGTTAGGTTTAGGGGACGGGGACGGTTTAGGGTCCAGGTGAGGGTACGACAACGCTTTAGGGGGAGCGTACGTGTGAGGGCGCGGGTTAGTGTCAGCGTACGGGTTAGGATTAGGGGACGGGTGAGGGTCAGGCTTCGGGGAAGGGTTAGGGTTAGGGTTCGGGCTAGGGTTAGGGTTCGGGGACGGACACGGTTTAGGGTCCAGGTGAGGGTACGACAACGCTTTAGGGGGAGCGTATGTGTGAGGGCGCGGGTTAGTGTCAGCGTACGGGTTAGGATTAGGGGACGGGTGAGGGTCAGGCTTCGGGGAAGGGTTAGGGTTAGGGTTCGGGCTAGGGTTAGGGTTAGGGGACGGGGACGGTTTAGGGTCCAGGTGAGGGTACGACAACGCTTTAGGGGGAGCGTACGTGTGAGGGCGCGGGTTAGTGTCAGCGTACGGGTTAGGATTAGGGGACGGGTGAGGGTCAGGCTTCGGGGAAGGATTAGGGTTAGGGTTCGGGCTAGGGTTAGGGTTAGGGGACGGGGACAGTTTAGGGTCCGGGCGAGGGTATGACAACGCTTTAGGGGGAGCGTACGTGTGAGGGCGCGGGTTAGTGTCAGCGTACGGGTTAGGATTAGGGGACGGGTGAGGGTCAGGCTTCGGGGAAGGGTTAGGGTTAGGGTTCGGGCTAGGGTTAGGGTTAGGGGACGGGGACGGTTTAGGGTCCAGGTGAGGGTACGAGAACGCTTTAGGGGGAGCGTACGTGTGAGGGCGCGGGTTAGTGTCAGCGTACGGGTTAGGATTAGAGGACGGGTGAGGGTCAGGCTTCGGGGAAGTGTTAGGGTTACGGTTCGGGCTAGGGTTAGGGTTAGGGGACGGGGACGGTTTAGGGTCCAGGTGAGGGTACGACAACGCTTTAGGCGGAGCGTACGTGTGAGGGCGCGGGTTAGTGTCAGCGTACGGGTTAGGATTAGGGGACGGGTGAGGGTCAGGCTTCGGGGAAGTGTTAGGGTTAGGGTTCGGGCTAGGGTTAGGGTTAGGGGACGGGGACGGTTTAGGGTCCAGGTGAGGGTACGACAACGCTTTAGGGGTAGCGTTCGTGTGAGGGCGCGGGTTAGTGTCAGCGTACGGGTTAGGATTAGGGGACGGGTGAGGGTCAGGCTTCGGGGAAGGGTTAGGGTTAGGGTTCAGGCTAGGGTTAGGGTTAGGGGACGGGGACGGTTTAGGGTCCATGTGAGGGTACGACAACGCTTTAGGGGGAGCGTACGTGTGAGGGCGCGGGTTAGCGTCAGCGTACGGGTTAGGATTAGGGGACGGGTGAGGGTCAGAATTCGGGGAAGGGTTAGGGTTAGGGTTCGGGCTAGGGTTAGGGTTAGGGGACGGGGACGGTTTAGGGTCCAGGTGAGAGTACGACAACGCTTTAGGGGGATCGTACGTGTGAGGGCGCGGGTTAGTGTCAGCGTACGGGTTAGGATTAGGGGACGGGTGAGGTTCAGGCTTCGGGGAAGGGTTAGGGTTAGGGTTCGGGCTAGGGTTAGGGTTAGGGGACGGGGACGGTTTAGGGTCCAGGTGAGGGTACGACAACGCTTTAGGGGGAGCGTACGTGTGAGGGCGCGGGTTAGTGTCAGCGTACGGGTTAGGATTAGGGGACGGGTGAGGGTCAGGCTTCGGGGAAGGGTTAGGGTTAGGGTTCGGGCTAGGGTTAGGTTTAGGGGACGGGGACGGTTTAGGGTCCAGGTGAGGGTACGACAACGCTTTAGGGGGAGCGTACGTGTGAGGGCGCGGGTTAGCGTCAGCGTACGGGTTAGGATTAGGGGACGGGTGAGGGTCAGGCTTCGGGGAAGGATTAGGGTTAGGGTTCGGGCTAGGGTTAGGGTTAGGGGACGGGGACAGTTTAGGGTCCGGGTGAGCGTACGACAACGCTTTAGGGGGAGCGTACGTGTGAGGGCGCGGGTTAGTGTCAGCGTACGGGTTAGGATTAGGGGACGGGTGAGTGTCAGGCTTCGGGGAAGTGTTAGGGTTAGGGTTCGGGCTAGGGTTAGGGTTAGGGGACGGGGACGGTTTAGGGTCCAGGTGAGGGTACGACAACGCTTTAGGGGGAGCGTACGTGTGAGGGCGCGGGTTAGTGTCAGCGTACGGGTTAGGATTAGGGGACGGGTGAGAGTCAGGCTTCGGGGAAGGGTTAGGGTTAGGGTTCGGGCTAGGGTTAGGGTTAGGGGACGGGGACGGTTTAGGGTCCAGGTGAGGGTACGACAACGCTTTAGGGGTAGCGTACGTGTGAGGGCGCGGGTTAGTGTCAGCGTACGGGTTAGGATTAGGGGACGGGTGAGGGTCAGGCTTCGGGGAAGGTTTAGGGTTAGGGTTCGGGCTAGGGTTAGGGTTAGGGGACGGGGATGGTTGAGGGTCCAGGTGAGGGTACGACAACGCTTTAGGGGGAGCGTACGTGTGAGGGCGCGGGTTAGTGTCAGCGTACGGGTTAGGATTAGGGGACGGGTGAGGGTCAGGCTTCGGGGAAGGGTTAGGGTTAGGGTTCGGGCTAGGGTTAGGGTTAGGGGACGGGGACGGTTTAGGGTCCAGGTGAGGGTACGACAACGCTTTAGGGGGAGCGTACGTGTGAGGGCGCGGGTTAGTGTCAGCGTACGGGTTAGGATTAGGGGACGGGTGACGGTCAGGCTTCGGGGAGGGGTTAGGGTTAGGGTTCGGGCTAGGGTTAGGGTTAGGGGACGGGGACGGTTTAGGGTCTAGGTGAGGGTACGACAACGCTTTAGGGGGAGCGTACGTGTGAGTGCGCGGGTTAGTGTCAGCGTACGGGTTAGGATTAGGGGACGGGTGAGTGTCAGGCTTCGGGGAAGGGTTAGGGTTAGGGTTCGGGCTAGGGTTAGGGTTAGGGGACGGGGACGGTTTAGGGTCCAGGTGAGAGTACGACAACGCTTTAGGGGGATCGTACGTGTGAGGGCGCGGGTTAGTGTCAGCGTACGGGTTAGGATTAGGGGACGGGTGAGGGTCAGGCTTCGGGGAAGGGTTAGGGTTAGGGTTCGGGCTAGGGTTAGGGTTAGGGGACGGGGACGGTTTAGGGTCCAGGTGAGGGTACGACAACGCTTTAGGGGGAGCGTACGTGTGAGGGCGCGGGTTAGTGTCAGCGTACGGGTTAGGATTAGGGGACGGGTGAGGGTCAGGCTTCGGGGAAGGGTTAGGGTTAGGGTTCGGGCTAGGGTTAGGTTTAGGGGACGGGGACGGTTTAGGGTCCAGGTGAGGGTACGACAACGCTTTAGGGGGAGCGTACGTGTGAGGGCGCGGGTTAGCGTCAGCGTACGGGTTAGGATTAGGGGACGGGTGAGGGTCAGGCTTCGGGGAAGGATTAGGGTTAGGGTTCGGGCTAGGGTTAGGGTTAGGGGACGGGGACGGTTTAGGGTCCAGGTGAGGGTACGACAACGCTTTAGGGGTAGCGTACGTGTGAGGGCGCGGGTTAGTGTCAGCGTACGGGTTAGGATTAGGGGACGGGTGAGGGTCAGGCTTCGGGGAAGGTTTAGGGTTAGGGTTCGGGCTAGGGTTAGGGTTAGGGGACGGGGATGGTTGAGGGTCCAGGTGAGGGTACGACAACGCTTTAGGGGGAGCGTACGTGTGAGGGCGCGGGTTAGTGTCAGCGTACGGGTTAGGATTAGGGGACGGGTGAGGGTCAGGCTTCGGGGAAGGGTTAGGGTTAGGGTTCGGGCTAGGGTTAGGGTTAGGGGACGGGGACGGTTTAGGGTCCAGGTGAGGGTACGACAACGCTTTAGGGGGAGCGTACGTGTGAGGGCGCGGGTTAGTGTCAGCGTACGGGTTAGGATTAGGGGACGGGTGACGGTCAGGCTTCGGGGAGGGGTTAGGGTTAGGGTTCGGGCTAGGGTTAGGGTTAGGGGACGGGGACGGTTTAGGGTCTAGGTGAGGGTACGACAACGCTTTAGGGGGAGCGTACGTGTGAGTGCGCGGGTTAGTGTCAGCGTACGGGTTAGGATTAGGGGACGGGTGAGTGTCAGGCTTCGGGGAAGGGTTAGGGTTAGGGTTCGGGCTAGGGTTAGGGTTAGGGGACGGGGACGGTTTAGGGTCCAGGTGAGAGTACGACAACGCTTTAGGGGGATCGTACGTGTGAGGGCGCGGGTTAGTGTCAGCGTACGGGTTAGGATTAGGGGACGGGTGAGGGTCAGGCTTCGGGGAAGGGTTAGGGTTAGGGTTCGGGCTAGGGTTAGGGTTAGGGGACGGGGACGGTTTAGGGTCCAGGTGAGGGTACGACAACGCTTTAGGGGGAGCGTACGTGTGAGGGCGCGGGTTAGTGTCAGCGTACGGGTTAGGATTAGGGGACGGGTGAGGGTCAGGCTTCGGGGAAGGGTTAGGGTTAGGGTTCGGGCTAGGGTTAGGTTTAGGGGACGGGGACGGTTTAGGGTCCAGGTGAGGGTACGACAACGCTTTAGGGGGAGCGTACGTGTGAGGGCGCGGGTTAGCGTCAGCGTACGGGTTAGGATTAGGGGACGGGTGAGGGTCAGGCTTCGGGGAAGGATTAGGGTTAGGGTTCGGGCTAGGGTTAGGGTTAGGGGACGGGGACAGTTTAGGGTCCGGGTGAGCGTACGACAACGCTTTAGGGGGAGCGTACGTGTGAGGGCGCGGGTTAGTGTCAGCGTACGGGTTAGGATTAGGGGACGGGTGAGTGTCAGGCTTCGGGGAAGTGTTAGGGTTAGGGTTCGGGCTAGGGTTAGGGTTAGGGGACGGGGACGGTTTAGGGTCCAGCTGAGGGTACGAGAACGCTTTAGGGGGAGCGTACGTGTGAGGGCGCGGGTTAGTGTCAGCGTACGGGTTAGGATTAGGGGACGGGTGAGAGTCAGGCTTCGGGGAAGGGTTAGGGTTAGGGTTCGGGCTAGGGTTAGGGTTAGGGGACGGGGACGGTTTAGGGTCCAGGTGAGGGTACGACAACGCTTTAGGGGTAGCGTACGTGTGAGGGCGCGGGTTAGTGTCAGCGTACGGGTTAGGATTAGGGGACGGGTGAGGGTCAGGCTTCGGGGAAGGTTTAGGGTTAGGGTTCGGGCTAGGGTTAGGGTTAGGGGACGGGGATGGTTGAGGGTCCAGGTGAGGGTACGACAACGCTTTAGGGGGAGCGTACGTGTGAGGGCGCGGGTTAGTGTCAGCGTACGGGTTAGGATTAGGGGACGGGTGAGGGTCAGGCTTCGGGGAAGGGTTAGGGTTAGGGTTCGGGCTAGGGTTAGGGTTAGGGGACGGGGACGGTTTAGGGTCCAGGTGAGGGTACGACAACGCTTTAGGGGGAGCGTACGTGTGAGGGCGCGGGTTAGTGTCAGCGTACGGGTTAGGATTAGGGGACGGGTGACGGTCAGGCTTCGGGGAGGGGTTAGGGTTAGGGTTCGGGCTAGGGTTAGGGTTAGGGGACGGGGACGGTTTAGGGTCTAGGTGAGGGTACGACAACGCTTTAGGGGGAGCGTACGTGTGAGTGCGCGGGTTAGTGTCAGCGTACGGGTTAGGATTAGGGGACGGGTGAGTGTCAGGCTTCGGGGAAGGGTTAGGGTTAGGGTTCGGGCTAGGGTTAGGGTTAGGGGACGGGGACGGTTTAGGGTCCAGGTGAGAGTACGACAACGCTTTAGGGGGATCGTACGTGTGAGGGCGCGGGTTAGTGTCAGCGTACGGGTTAGGATTAGGGGACGGGTGAGGGTCAGGCTTCGGGGAAGGGTTAGGGTTAGGGTTCGGGCTAGGGTTAGGGTTAGGGGACGGGGACGGTTTAGGGTCCAGGTGAGGGTACGACAACGCTTTAGGGGGAGCGTACGTGTGAGGGCGCGGGTTAGTGTCAGCGTACGGGTTAGGATTAGGGGACGGGTGAGGGTCAGGCTTCGGGGAAGGGTTAGGGTTAGGGTTCGGGCTAGGGTTAGGGTTAGGGGACGGGGACGGTTTAGGGTCCAGGTGAGGGTACGACAACGCTTTAGGGGGAGCGTACGTGTGAGGGCGCGGGTTAGCGTCAGCGTACGGATTAGGATTAGGGGACGGGTGAGGGTCAGGCTTCGGGGAAGGATTAGGGTTAGGGTTCGGGCTAGGGTTAGGGTTAGGGGACGGGGACGGTTTAGGGTCCGGGTGAGGGTACGACAACGCTTTAGGGGGAGCGTACGTGTGAGGGCGCGGGTTAGTGTCAGCGTACGGGTTAGGATTAGGGGACGGGTGAGGGTCAGGCTTCGGGGAAGGGTTAGGGTTAGGGTTCGGGCTAGGGTTAGGGTTAGGGGACGGGGACGGTTTAGGGTCCAGGTGAGGGTACGACAACGCTTTAGGGGGAGCGTACGTGTGAGGGCGCGGGTTAGTGTCAGCGTACGGGTTAGGATTAGGGGACGGGTGACGGTGAGGCTTCGGGGAAGGGTTAGGGTTAGGGTTCGGGCTAGGGTTAGGGTTAGGGGACGGGGCCGGTTTAGGGTCCAGGTGAGGGTACGACAACGCTTTAGGGGGAGCGTACGTGTGAGGGTGCGGGTTAGTGTCAGCGTACGGGTTAGGATTAGGGGACGGGTGAGGGTCAGGCTTCGGGGAAGGGTTAGGGTTAGGGTTCGGGATAGGGTTAGGGTTAGGGGACGGGGAAGGTTTAGGGTCCAGGTGAGGGTACGACAACGCTTTAGGGGGAGCGTACGTGTGAGGGCGCGGGTTAGTGTCAGCGTACGGGTTAGGATTAGGGGACGGGTGAGGGTCAGGCTTCGGGGAAGGGTTAGGGTTAGGGTTCGGGCTAGGGTTAGGGTTAGGGGACGGGGACGGTTTAGGGTCCAGGTGAGGGTACGACAACGCTTTAGGGGGAGCGTACGTGTGAGGGCGCGGGTTAGTGTCAGCGTACGGGTTAGGATTAGGGGACGGGTGAGGGTCAGGCTTCGGGGAAGGGTTAGGGTTAGGGTTCGGGCTAGGGTTAGGGTTAGGGGACGGGGACGGTTTAGGGTCCAGGTGAGGGTACGACAACGCTTTAGGGGGAGCGTACGTGTGAGGGCGCGGGTTAGTGTCAGCGTACGGGTTAGGATTAGGGGACGGGTGAGAGTCAGGCTTCGGGGAAGGGTTAGGGTTAGGGTTCGGGCTAGGGTTAGGGTTAGGGGACGGGGACGGTTTAGGGTCCAGGTGAGGGTACGACAACGCTTTAGGGGTAGCGTACGTGTGAGGGCGCGGGTTAGTGTCAGCGTACGGGTTAGGATTAGGGGACGGGTGAGGGTCAGGCTTCGGGGAAGGTTTAGGGTTAGGGTTCGGGCTAGGGTTAGGGTTAGGGGACGGGGATGGTTGAGGGTCCAGGTGAGGGTACGACAACGCTTTAGGGGGAGCGTACGTGTGAGGGCGCGGGTTAGTGTCAGCGTACGGGTTAGGATTAGGGGACGGGTGAGGGTCAGGCTTCGGGGAAGGGTTAGGGTTAGGGTTCGGGCTAGGGTTAGGGTTAGGGGACGGGGACGGTTTAGGGTCCAGGTGAGGGTACGACAACGCTTTAGGGGGAGCGTACGTGTGAGGGCGCGGGTTAGTGTCAGCGTACGGGTTAGGATTAGGGGACGGGTGACGGTCAGGCTTCGGGGAGGGGTTAGGGTTAGGGTTCGGGCTAGGGTTAGGGTTAGGGGACGGGGACGGTTTAGGGTCTAGGTGAGGGTACGACAACGCTTTAGGGGGAGCGTACGTGTGAGTGCGCGGGTTAATGTCAGCGTACGGGTTAGGATTAGGGGACGGGTGAGTGTCAGGCTTCGGGGAAGGGTTAGGGTTAGGGTTCGGGCTAGGGTTAGGGTTAGGGGACGGGGACGGTTTAGGGTCCAGGTGAGAGTACGACAACGCTTTAGGGGGATCGTACGTGTGAGGGCGCGGGTTAGTGTCAGCGTACGGGTTAGGATTAGGGGACGGGTGAGGGTCAGGCTTCGGGGAAGGGTTAGGGTTAGGGTTCGGGCTAGGGTTAGGGTTAGGGGACGGGGACGGTTTAGGGTCCAGGTGAGGGTACGACAACGCTTTAGGGGGAGCGTACGTGTGAGGGCGCGGGTTAGTGTCAGCGTACGGGTTAGGATTAGGGGACGGGTGAGGGTCAGGCTTCGGGGAAGGGTTAGGGTTAGGGTTCGGGCTAGGGTTAGGTTTAGGGGACGGGGACGGTTTAGGGTCCAGGTGAGGGTACGACAACGCTTTAGGGGGAGCGTACGTGTGAGGGCGCGGGTTAGCGTCAGCGTACGGGTTAGGATTAGGGGACGGGTGAGGGTCAGGCTTCGGGGAAGGATTAGGGTTAGGGTTCGGGCTAGGGTTAGGGTTAGGGGACGGGGACGGTTTAGGGTCCAGGTGAGGGTACGACAACGCTTTAGGGGTAGCGTACGTGTGAGGGCGCGGGTTAGTGTCAGCGTACGGGTTAGGATTAGGGGACGGGTGAGGGTCAGGCTTCGGGGAAGGTTTAGGGTTAGGGTTCGGGCTAGGGTTAGGGTTAGGGGACGGGGATGGTTGAGGGTCCAGGTGAGGGTACGACAACGCTTTAGGGGGAGCGTACGTGTGAGGGCGCGGGTTAGTGTCAGCGTACGGGTTAGGATTAGGGGACGGGTGAGGGTCAGGCTTCGGGGAAGGGTTAGGGTTAGGGTTCGGGCTAGGGTTAGGGTTAGGGGACGGGGACGGTTTAGGGTCCAGGTGAGGGTACGACAACGCTTTAGGGGGAGCGTACGTGTGAGGGCGCGGGTTAGTGTCAGCGTACGGGTTAGGATTAGGGGACGGGTGACGGTCAGGCTTCGGGGAGGGGTTAGGGTTAGGGTTCGGGCTAGGGTTAGGGTTAGGGGACGGGGACGGTTTAGGGTCTAGGTGAGGGTACGACAACGCTTTAGGGGGAGCGTACGTGTGAGTGCGCGGGTTAGTGTCAGCGTACGGGTTAGGATTAGGGGACGGGTGAGTGTCAGGCTTCGGGGAAGGGTTAGGGTTAGGGTTCGGGCTAGGGTTAGGGTTAGGGGACGGGGACGGTTTAGGGTCCAGGTGAGAGTACGACAACGCTTTAGGGGGATCGTACGTGTGAGGGCGCGGGTTAGTGTCAGCGTACGGGTTAGGATTAGGGGACGGGTGAGGGTCAGGCTTCGGGGAAGGGTTAGGGTTAGGGTTCGGGCTAGGGTTAGGGTTAGGGGACGGGGACGGTTTAGGGTCCAGGTGAGGGTACGACAACGCTTTAGGGGGAGCGTACGTGTGAGGGCGCGGGTTAGTGTCAGCGTACGGGTTAGGATTAGGGGACGGGTGAGGGTCAGGCTTCGGGGAAGGGTTAGGGTTAGGGTTCGGGCTAGGGTTAGGTTTAGGGGACGGGGACGGTTTAGGGTCCAGGTGAGGGTACGACAACGCTTTAGGGGGAGCGTACGTGTGAGGGCGCGGGTTAGCGTCAGCGTACGGGTTAGGATTAGGGGACGGGTGAGGGTCAGGCTTCGGGGAAGGATTAGGGTTAGGGTTCGGGCTAGGGTTAGGGTTAGGGGACGGGGACAGTTTAGGGTCCGGGTGAGCGTACGACAACGCTTTAGGGGGAGCGTACGTGTGAGGGCGCGGGTTAGTGTCAGCGTACGGGTTAGGATTAGGGGACGGGTGAGTGTCAGGCTTCGGGGAAGTGTTAGGGTTAGGGTTCGGGCTAGGGTTAGGGTTAGGGGACGGGGACGGTTTAGGGTCCAGCTGAGGGTACGAGAACGCTTTAGGGGGAGCGTACGTGTGAGGGCGCGGGTTAGTGTCAGCGTACGGGTTAGGATTAGGGGACGGGTGAGAGTCAGGCTTCGGGGAAGGGTTAGGGTTAGGGTTCGGGCTAGGGTTAGGGTTAGGGGACGGGGACGGTTTAGGGTCCAGGTGAGGGTACGACAACGCTTTAGGGGTAGCGTACGTGTGAGGGCGCGGGTTAGTGTCAGCGTACGGGTTAGGATTAGGGGACGGGTGAGGGTCAGGCTTCGGGGAAGGTTTAGGGTTAGGGTTCGGGCTAGGGTTAGGGTTAGGGGACGGGGATGGTTGAGGGTCCAGGTGAGGGTACGACAACGCTTTAGGGGGAGCGTACGTGTGAGGGCGCGGGTTAGTGTCAGCGTACGGGTTAGGATTAGGGGACGGGTGAGGGTCAGGCTTCGGGGAAGGGTTAGGGTTAGGGTTCGGGCTAGGGTTAGGGTTAGGGGACGGGGACGGTTTAGGGTCCAGGTGAGGGTACGACAACGCTTTAGGGGGAGCGTACGTGTGAGGGCGCGGGTTAGTGTCAGCGTACGGGTTAGGATTAGGGGACGGGTGACGGTCAGGCTTCGGGGAGGGGTTAGGGTTAGGGTTCGGGCTAGGGTTAGGGTTAGGGGACGGGGACGGTTTAGGGTCTAGGTGAGGGTACGACAACGCTTTAGGGGGAGCGTACGTGTGAGTGCGCGGGTTAGTGTCAGCGTACGGGTTAGGATTAGGGGACGGGTGAGTGTCAGGCTTCGGGGAAGGGTTAGGGTTAGGGTTCGGGCTAGGGTTAGGGTTAGGGGACGGGGACGGTTTAGGGTCCAGGTGAGAGTACGACAACGCTTTAGGGGGATCGTACGTGTGAGGGCGCGGGTTAGTGTCAGCGTACGGGTTAGGATTAGGGGACGGGTGAGGGTCAGGCTTCGGGGAAGGGTTAGGGTTAGGGTTCGGGCTAGGGTTAGGGTTAGGGGACGGGGACGGTTTAGGGTCCAGGTGAGGGTACGACAACGCTTTAGGGGGAGCGTACGTGTGAGGGCGCGGGTTAGTGTCAGCGTACGGGTTAGGATTAGGGGACGGGTGAGGGTCAGGCTTCGGGGAAGGGTTAGGGTTAGGGTTCGGGCTAGGGTTAGGGTTAGGGGACGGGGACGGTTTAGGGTCCAGGTGAGGGTACGACAACGCTTTAGGGGGAGCGTACGTGTGAGGGCGCGGGTTAGCGTCAGCGTACGGATTAGGATTAGGGGACGGGTGAGGGTCAGGCTTCGGGGAAGGATTAGGGTTAGGGTTCGGGCTAGGGTTAGGGTTAGGGGACGGGGACGGTTTAGGGTCCGGGTGAGGGTACGACAACGCTTTAGGGGGAGCGTACGTGTGAGGGCGCGGGTTAGTGTCAGCGTACGGGTTAGGATTAGGGGACGGGTGAGGGTCAGGCTTCGGGGAAGGGTTAGGGTTAGGGTTCGGGCTAGGGTTAGGGTTAGGGGACGGGGACGGTTTAGGGTCCAGGTGAGGGTACGACAACGCTTTAGGGGGAGCGTACGTGTGAGGGCGCGGGTTAGTGTCAGCGTACGGGTTAGGATTAGGGGACGGGTGACGGTGAGGCTTCGGGGAAGGGTTAGGGTTAGGGTTCGGGCTAGGGTTAGGGTTAGGGGACGGGGCCGGTTTAGGGTCCAGGTGAGGGTACGACAACGCTTTAGGGGGAGCGTACGTGTGAGGGTGCGGGTTAGTGTCAGCGTACGGGTTAGGATTAGGGGACGGGTGAGGGTCAGGCTTCGGGGAAGGGTTAGGGTTAGGGTTCGGGATAGGGTTAGGGTTAGGGGACGGGGAAGGTTTAGGGTCCAGGTGAGGGTACGACAACGCTTTAGGGGGAGCGTACGTGTGAGGGCGCGGGTTAGTGTCAGCGTACGGGTTAGGATTAGGGGACGGGTGAGGGTCAGGCTTCGGGGAAGGGTTAGGGTTAGGGTTCGGGCTAGGGTTAGGGTTAGGGGACGGGGACGGTTTAGGGTCCAGGTGAGGGTACGACAACGCTTTAGGGGGAGCGTACGTGTGAGGGCGCGGGTTAGTGTCAGCGTACGGGTTAGGATTAGGGGACGGGTGAGGGTCAGGCTTCGGGGAAGGGTTAGGGTTAGGGTTCGGGCTAGGGTTAGGGTTAGGGGACGGGGACGGTTTAGGGTCCAGGTGAGGGTACGACAACGCTTTAGGGGGAGCGTACGTGTGAGGGCGCGGGTTAGTGTCAGCGTACGGGTTAGGATTAGGGGACGGGTGAGGGTCAGGCTTCGGGGAAGGGTTAGGGTTAGGGTTCGGGATAGGGTTAGGGTTAGGGGACGGGGACGGTTTAGGGTCCAGGTGAGGGTACGACAACGCTTTAGGGGGAGCGTACGTGTGAGGGCGCGGGTTAGTGTCAGCGTACGGGTTAGGATTAGGGGACGGGTGAGGGTCAGGCTTCGGGGAAGTGTTAGGGTTAGGGTTCGGGCTAGGGTTAGGGTTAGGGGACGGGGACGGTTTAGGGTCCAGGTGAGGGTACGACAACGCTTTAGAGGGAGCGTACGTGTGAGGGCGCGGGTTAGTGTCAGCGTACGGGTTAGGATTAGGGGACGGGTGAGGGTCAGGCTTCGGGGAAAGGTTAGGGTTAGGGTTCGGGCTAGGGTTAGGTTTAGGGGACGGGGACGGTTTAGGGTCCAGGTGAGGGTACGACAACGCTTTAGGGGGAGCGTACGTGTGAGGGCGCGGGTTAGTGTCAGCGTACGGGTTAGGATTAGGGGACGGGTGAGGGTCAGGCTTCGGGGAAGGGTTAGGGTTAGGGTTCGGGCTAGGGTTAGGGTTAGGGGACGGACACGGTTTAGGGTCCAGGTGAGGGTACGACAACGCTTTAGGGGGAGCGTACGTGTGAGGGCGCGGGTTAGTGTCAGCGTACGGGTTAGAATTAGGGGACGGGTGAGGGTCAGGCTTCAGGGAAGGGTTAGGGTTAGGGTTCGGGCTAGGGTTAGGGTTAGGGGACGGGGACGGTTTAGGGTCCAGGTGAGGGTACGACAACGCTTTAGGGGGAGCGTACGTGTGAGGGCGCGGGTTAGTGTCAGCGTACGGGTTAGGATTAGGGGACGGGTGAGGATCAGGCTTTGGGAAAGGGTTAGGGTTAGGGTTCGGGCTAGGGTTAGGGTTAGGGGACGGGGACGGTTTAGGGTCCAGGTGAGGGTACGACAACGATTTAGGGGTAGCGTACGTGTGAGGGCGCGGGTTAGCGTCAGCGTACGGGTTAGGATTAGGGGACGGGTGAGGGTCAGGCTTCGGGGAAGGATTAGGGTTAGGGTTCGGGCTAGGGTTAGGGTTAGGGGACGGGGACAGTTTAGGGTCCGGGCGAGGGTATGACAACGCTTTAGGGGGAGCGTACGTGTGAGGGCGCGGGTTAGTGTCAGCGTACGGGTTAGGATTAGGGGACGGGTGAGGGTCAGGCTTCGGGGAAGGGTTAGGGTTAGGGTTCGGGCTAGGGTTAGGGTTAGGGGACGGGGACGGTTTAGGGTCCAGGTGAGGGTACGAGAACGCTTTAGGGGGAGCGTACGTGTGAGGGCGCGGGTTAGTGTCAGCGTACGGGTTAGGATTAGAGGACGGGTGAGGGTCAGGCTTCGGGGCAGTGTTAGGGTTAGGGTTCGGGCTAGGGTTAGGGTTAGGGGACGGGGACGGTTTAGGGTCCAGGTGAGGGTACGACAACGCTTTAGGCGGAGCGTACGTGTGAGCGCGCGGGTTAGTGTCAGCATACGGGTTAGGATTAGGGGACGGGTGAGGGTCAGGCTTCGGGGAAGTGTTAGGATTAGGGTTCGGGCTAGGGTTAGGGTTAGGGGACGGGGACGGTTTAGGGTCCAGGTGAGGGTACGACAACGCTTTAGGGGTAGCGTACGTGTGAGGGCGCGGGTTAGTGTCAGCGTACGGGTTAGGATTAGGGGACGGGTGAGGGTCAGGCTTCGGGGAAGGGTTAGGGTTAGGGTTCGGGCTAGGGTTAGGGTTAGGGGACGGGGACGGTTTAGGGTCCAGGTGAGGGTACGACAACGCTTTAGGGGGAGCGTACGTGTGAGGGCGCGGGTTAGTGTCAGCGTACGGGTTAGGATTAGGGGACGGTTGAGGGTCAGGCTTCGGGGAAGGGTTAGGGTTAGGGTTGGGGCTAGGGTTAGGGTTAGGGGACGGGGACGGGTTAGGGTCCAGGTGAGGGTACGACAACGCATTACGGGGAGCGTACGTGTGAGGGCGCGGGTTAGTGTCAGCGTACGGGTTAGGATTAGGGGACGGGTGAGGGTCAGGCTTCGGGGAAGGTTTAGGGTTAGGGTTCGGGCTAGGGTTAGGGTTAGGGGACGGGGCCGGTTTAGGGTCCAGGTGAGGGTACGACAACGCTTTAGGGGGAGCGTACGTGTGAGGGCACGGGTTAGTGTCAGCGTACGGGTTAGGATTAGGGGACGGGTGAGAGTCAGGCTTCGGGGAAGGGTTAGGGTTAGGGTTCGGGCTAGGGTTAGGGTTAGGGGACGGGGACGGTTTAGGGTCCAGGTGAGGGTACGACAACGCTTTAGGGGGAGCGTACGTGTGAGGGCGCGGGTTAGTGTCAGCGTACGGGTTAGGATTAGGGGACGGGTGAGTGTCAGGCTTCGGGGAATGGTTAGGGTTAGGGTTCGGGCTAGGGTTAGGTTTAGGGGACGGGGACGGTTTAGGGTCCAGGTGAGGGTACGACAACGCTTTAGGGGTAGCGTACGTGTGAGGGCGCGGGTTAGTGTCAGCGTACGGGTTAGGATTAGGGGACGGGTGAGGGTCAGGCTTCGGGGAAGGGTTAGGGTTAGGGTTCGGGCTAGGGTTAGGGTTAGGGGACGGGGACGGTTTAGGGTCCAGGTGAGGGTACGACAACGCTTTAGGGGGAGCGTACGTGTGAGGGCGCGGGTTAGTGTCAGCGTACGGGTTAGGATTAGGGGACGGGTGAGGGTCAGGCTTCGGGGAAGGGTTAGGGTTAGGGTTGGGGCTAGGGTTAGGGTTAGGGGACGGGGACGGTTTAGGGTCCAGGTGAGGGTACGACAACGCTTTAGGGGGAGTGTACGTGTGAGGGCGCGGGTTAGTGTCAGCGTACGGGTTAAGATTAGGGGACGGGTGAGGGTCAGGCTTCGGGGAAGGGTTAGGGTTAGGGTTCGGGCTAGGGTTAGGGTTAGGGGACGGGGCCGGTTTAGGGTCCAGGTGAGGGTACGACAACTCTTTAGGGGGAGCGTACGTGTGAGGGCGCGGGTTAGTGTCAGCGTACGGGTTAGGATTAGGGGACGGTTGAGGGTCAGGCTTCGGGGAAGGGTTAGGGTTAGGGTTCGGGCTAGGGTTAGGGTTAGGGGACGGGGACGGTTTAGGGTCCAGGTGAGGGTACGACAACGCTTTAGGGGAAGCGTACGTGTGAGGGCGCGGGTTAGTGTCAGCGTACGGGTTAAGATTAGGGGACGGGTGTGGGTCAGGCTTCGGGGAAGGGTTAGGGTTAGGGTTCGGGCTAGGGTTAGGTTTAGGGGACGGGGACGGTTTAGGGTCCAGGTGAGGGTACGACAACGCTTTAGGGGGAGCGTACGTGTGAGGGCGCGGGTTAGCGTCAGCGTACGGGTTAGGATTAGGGGACGGGTGAGGGTCAGGCTTCGGGGAAGGATTAGGGTTAGGGTTCGGGCTAGGGTTAGGGTTAGGGGACGGGGACAGTTTAGGGTCCGGGTGAGCGTACGACAACGCTTTAGGGGGAGCGTACGTGTGAGGGCGCGGGTTAGTGTCAGCGTACGGGTTAGGATTAGGGGACGGGTGAGTGTCAGGCTTCGGGGAAGTGTTAGGGTTAGGGTTCGGGCTAGGGTTAGGGTTAGGGGACGGGGACGGTTTAGGGTCCAGCTGAGGGTACGAGAACGCTTTAGGGGGAGCGTACGTGTGAGGGCGCGGGTTAGTGTCAGCGTACGGGTTAGGATTAGGGGACGGGTGAGAGTCAGGCTTCGGGGAAGGGTTAGGGTTAGGGTTCGGGCTAGGGTTAGGGTTAGGGGACGGGGACGGTTTAGGGTCCAGGTGAGGGTACGACAACGCTTTAGGGGTAGCGTACGTGTGAGGGCGCGGGTTAGTGTCAGCGTACGGGTTAGGATTAGGGGACGGGTGAGGGTCAGGCTTCGGGGAAGGTTTAGGGTTAGGGTTCGGGCTAGGGTTAGGGTTAGGGGACGGGGATGGTTGAGGGTCCAGGTGAGGGTACGACAACGCTTTAGGGGGAGCGTACGTGTGAGGGCGCGGGTTAGTGTCAGCGTACGGGTTAGGATTAGGGGACGGGTGAGGGTCAGGCTTCGGGGAAGGGTTAGGGTTAGGGTTCGGGCTAGGGTTAGGGTTAGGGGACGGGGACGGTTTAGGGTCCAGGTGAGGGTACGACAACGCTTTAGGGGGAGCGTACGTGTGAGGGCGCGGGTTAGTGTCAGCGTACGGGTTAGGATTAGGGGACGGGTGACGGTCAGGCTTCGGGGAGGGGTTAGGGTTAGGGTTCGGGCTAGGGTTAGGGTTAGGGGACGGGGACGGTTTAGGGTCTAGGTGAGGGTACGACAACGCTTTAGGGGGAGCGTACGTGTGAGTGCGCGGGTTAGTGTCAGCGTACGGGTTAGGATTAGGGGACGGGTGAGTGTCAGGCTTCGGGGAAGGGTTAGGGTTAGGGTTCGGGCTAGGGTTAGGGTTAGGGGACGGGGACGGTTTAGGGTCCAGGTGAGAGTACGACAACGCTTTAGGGGGATCGTACGTGTGAGGGCGCGGGTTAGTGTCAGCGTACGGGTTAGGATTAGGGGACGGGTGAGGGTCAGGCTTCGGGGAAGGGTTAGGGTTAGGGTTCGGGCTAGGGTTAGGGTTAGGGGACGGGGACGGTTTAGGGTCCAGGTGAGGGTACGACAACGCTTTAGGGGGAGCGTACGTGTGAGGGCGCGGGTTAGTGTCAGCGTACGGGTTAGGATTAGGGGACGGGTGAGGGTCAGGCTTCGGGGAAGGGTTAGGGTTAGGGTTCGGGCTAGGGTTAGGGTTAGGGGACGGGGACGGTTTAGGGTCCAGGTGAGGGTACGACAACGCTTTAGGGGGAGCGTACGTGTGAGGGCGCGGGTTAGCGTCAGCGTACGGATTAGGATTAGGGGACGGGTGAGGGTCAGGCTTCGGGGAAGGATTAGGGTTAGGGTTCGGGCTAGGGTTAGGGTTAGGGGACGGGGACGGTTTAGGGTCCGGGTGAGGGTACGACAACGCTTTAGGGGGAGCGTACGTGTGAGGGCGCGGGTTAGTGTCAGCGTACGGGTTAGGATTAGGGGACGGGTGAGGGTCAGGCTTCGGGGAAGGGTTAGGGTTAGGGTTCGGGCTAGGGTTAGGGTTAGGGGACGGGGACGGTTTAGGGTCCAGGTGAGGGTACGACAACGCTTTAGGGGGAGCGTACGTGTGAGGGCGCGGGTTAGTGTCAGCGTACGGGTTAGGATTAGGGGACGGGTGACGGTGAGGCTTCGGGGAAGGGTTAGGGTTAGGGTTCGGGCTAGGGTTAGGGTTAGGGGACGGGGCCGGTTTAGGGTCCAGGTGAGGGTACGACAACGCTTTAGGGGGAGCGTACGTGTGAGGGTGCGGGTTAGTGTCAGCGTACGGGTTAGGATTAGGGGACGGGTGAGGGTCAGGCTTCGGGGAAGGGTTAGGGTTAGGGTTCGGGATAGGGTTAGGGTTAGGGGACGGGGAAGGTTTAGGGTCCAGGTGAGGGTACGACAACGCTTTAGGGGGAGCGTACGTGTGAGGGCGCGGGTTAGTGTCAGCGTACGGGTTAGGATTAGGGGACGGGTGAGGGTCAGGCTTCGGGGAAGGGTTAGGGTTAGGGTTCGGGCTAGGGTTAGGGTTAGGGGACGGGGACGGTTTAGGGTCCAGGTGAGGGTACGACAACGCTTTAGGGGGAGCGTACGTGTGAGGGCGCGGGTTAGTGTCAGCGTACGGGTTAGGATTAGGGGACGGGTGAGGGTCAGGCTTCGGGGAAGGGTTAGGGTTAGGGTTCGGGCTAGGGTTAGGGTTAGGGGACGGGGACGGTTTAGGGTCCAGGTGAGGGTACGACAACGCTTTAGGGGGAGCGTACGTGTGAGGGCGCGGGTTAGTGTCAGCGTACGGGTTAGGATTAGGGGACGGGTGAGGGTCAGGCTTCGGGGAAGGGTTAGGGTTAGGGTTCGGGATAGGGTTAGGGTTAGGGGACGGGGACGGTTTAGGGTCCAGGTGAGGGTACGACAACGCTTTAGGGGGAGCGTACGTGTGAGGGCGCGGGTTAGTGTCAGCGTACGGGTTAGGATTAGGGGACGGGTGAGGGTCAGGCTTCGGGGAAGGGTTAGGGTTAGGGTTCGGGCTAGGGTTAGGGTTAGGGGACGGGGACGGTTTAGGGTCCAGGTGAGGGTACGACAACGCTTTAGGGGGAGCGTACGTGTGAGGGCGCAGGTTAGTGTCAGCGTACGGGTTAGGATTAGGGGACGGGTGAGGGTCAGGCTTCGGGGAAGGGTTAGGGTTAGGGTTCGGGCTAGGGTTAGGGTTAGGGGACGGGGACGGTTTAGGGTCCAGGTGAGGGTACGACAATGCTTTAGGGGGAGCGTACGTGTGAGGGCGCGGGTTAGTGTCAGCGTACGGGTTAGGATTAGGGGACGGGTGAGGGTCAGGCTTCGGGGAAGGGTTAGGGTTAGGGTTCGGGCTAGGGTTAGGGTTAGGGGACGGGGACGGTTTAGGGTCCAGGTGAGGGTACGACAACGCTTTAGGGGGAGCGTACGTGTGAGGGCGCGGGTTAGTGTCAGCGTACGGGTTAGGATTAGGGGACGGGTGAGGGTCAGGCTTCGGGGAATGGTTAGGGTTAGGGTTCGGGCTAGGGTTAGGGTTAGGGGACGGGGACGGTTTAGGGTCCAGGTGAGGGTACGACAACGCTTTAGGGGTAGCGTACGTGTGAGGGCGCGGGTTAGTGTCAGCGTACGGGTTAGGATTAGGGGACGGGTGAGGGTCAGGCTTCGGGGAAGGGTTAGGGTTAGGGTTCGGGCTAGGGTTAGGGTTAGGGGACGGGGACGGTTTAGGGTCCAGGTGAGGGTACGACAACGCTTTAGGGGGAGCGTACGTGTGAGGGCGCGGGTTAGTGTCAGCGTACGGGTTAGGATTAGGGGACGGGTGAGGGTCAGGCTTCGGGGAAGGGTTAGGGTTAGGGTTCGGGCTAGGGTTAGGGTTAGGGGATGGGGACGGTTTAGGGTCCAGGTGAGGGTACGACAACGCTTTAGGGGGAGCGTACGTGTGAGGGCGCGGGTTAGTGTCAGCGTACGGGTTAGGATTAGGGGACGGGTGAGGGTCAGGCTTCGGGGAAGTGTTAGGGTTAGGGTTCGGGCTAGGGTTAGGGTTAGGGGACGGGGACGGTTTAGGGTCCAGGTGAGGGTACGACAACGCTTTAGAGGGAGCGTACGTGTGAGGGCGCGGGTTAGTGTCAGCGTACGGGTTAGGATTAGGGGACGGGTGAGGGTCAGGCTTCGGGGAAAGGTTAGGGTTAGGGTTCGGGCTAGGGTTAGGTTTAGGGGACGGGGACGGTTTAGGGTCCAGGTGAGGGTACGACAACGCTTTAGGGGGAGCGTACGTGTGAGGGCGCGGGTTAGTGTCAGCGTACGGGTTAGGATTAGGGGACGGGTGAGGGTCAGGCTTCGGGGAAGGGTTAGGGTTAGGGTTCGGGCTAGGGTTAGGGTTAGGGGACGGACACGGTTTAGGGTCCAGGTGAGGGTACGACAACGCTTTAGGGGGAGCGTACGTGTGAGGGCGCGGGTTAGTGTCAGCGTACGGGTTAGAATTAGGGGACGGGTGAGGGTCAGGCTTCAGGGAAGGGTTAGGGTTAGGGTTCGGGCTAGGGTTAGGGTTAGGGGACGGGGACGGTTTAGGGTCCAGGTGAGGGTACGACAACGCTTTAGGGGGAGCGTACGTGTGAGGGCGCGGGTTAGTGTCAGCGTACGGGTTAGGATTAGGGGACGGGTGAGGATCAGGCTTTGGGAAAGGGTTAGGGTTAGGGTTCGGGCTAGGGTTAGGGTTAGGGGACGGGGACGGTTTAGGGTCCAGGTGAGGGTACGACAACGATTTAGGGGTAGCGTACGTGTGAGGGCGCGGGTTAGCGTCAGCGTACGGGTTAGGATTAGGGGACGGGTGAGGGTCAGGCTTCGGGGAAGGATTAGGGTTAGGGTTCGGGCTAGGGTTAGGGTTAGGGGACGGGGACAGTTTAGGGTCCGGGCGAGGGTATGACAACGCTTTAGGGGGAGCGTACGTGTGAGGGCGCGGGTTAGTGTCAGCGTACGGGTTAGGATTAGGGGACGGGTGAGGGTCAGGCTTCGGGGAAGGGTTAGGGTTAGGGTTCGGGCTAGGGTTAGGGTTAGGGGACGGGGACGGTTTAGGGTCCAGGTGAGGGTACGAGAACGCTTTAGGGGGAGCGTACGTGTGAGGGCGCGGGTTAGTGTCAGCGTACGGGTTAGGATTAGAGGACGGGTGAGGGTCAGGCTTCGGGGCAGTGTTAGGGTTAGGGTTCGGGCTAGGGTTAGGGTTAGGGGACGGGGACGGTTTAGGGTCCAGGTGAGGGTACGACAACGCTTTAGGCGGAGCGTACGTGTGAGGGCGCGGGTTAGTGTCAGCATACGGGTTAGGATTAGGGGACGGGTGAGGGTCAGGCTTCGGGGAAGTGTTAGGATTAGGGTTCGGGCTAGGGTTAGGGTTAGGGGACGGGGACGGTTTAGGGTCCAGGTGAGGGTACGACAACGCTTTAGGGGTAGCGTACGTGTGAGGGCGCGGGTTAGTGTCAGCGTACGGGTTAGGATTAGGGGACGGGTGAGGGTCAGGCTTCGGGGAAGGGTTAGGGTTAGGGTTCGGGCTAGGGTTAGGGTTAGGGGACGGGGACGGTTTAGGGTCCAGGTGAGGGTACGACAACGCTTTAGGGGGAGCGTACGTGTGAGGGCGCGGGTTAGTGTCAGCGTACGGGTTAGGATTAGGGGACGGTTGAGGGTCAGGCTTCGGGGAAGGGTTAGGGTTAGGGTTGGGGCTAGGGTTAGGGTTAGGGGACGGGGACGGGTTAGGGTCCAGGTGAGGGTACGACAACGCATTACGGGGAGCGTACGTGTGAGGGCGCGGGTTAGTGTCAGCGTACGGGTTAGGATTAGGGGACGGGTGAGGGTCAGGCTTCGGGGAAGGTTTAGGGTTAGGGTTCGGGCTAGGGTTAGGGTTAGGGGACGGGGCCGGTTTAGGGTCCAGGTGAGGGTACGACAACGCTTTAGGGGGAGCGTACGTGTGAGGGCACGGGTTAGTGTCAGCGTACGGGTTAGGATTAGGGGACGGGTGAGAGTCAGGCTTCGGGGAAGGGTTAGGGTTAGGGTTCGGGCTAGGGTTAGGGTTAGGGGACGGGGACGGTTTAGGGTCCAGGTGAGGGTACGACAACGCTTTAGGGGGAGCGTACGTGTGAGGGCGCGGGTTAGTGTCAGCGTACGGGTTAGGATTAGGGGACGGGTGAGTGTCAGGCTTCGGGGAATGGTTAGGGTTAGGGTTCGGGCTAGGGTTAGGTTTAGGGGACGGGGACGGTTTAGGGTCCAGGTGAGGGTACGACAACGCTTTAGGGGTAGCGTACGTGTGAGGGCGCGGGTTAGTGTCAGCGTACGGGTTAGGATTAGGGGACGGGTGAGGGTCAGGCTTCGGGGAAGGGTTAGGGTTAGGGTTCGGGCTAGGGTTAGGGTTAGGGGACGGGGACGGTTTAGGGTCCAGGTGAGGGTACGACAACGCTTTAGGGGGAGCGTACGTGTGAGGGCGCGGGTTAGTGTCAGCGTACGGGTTAGGATTAGGGGACGGGTGAGGGTCAGGCTTCGGGGAAGGGTTAGGGTTAGGGTTGGGGCTAGGGTTAGGGTTAGGGGACGGGGACGGTTTAGGGTCCAGGTGAGGGTACGACAACGCTTTAGGGGGAGTGTACGTGTGAGGGCGCGGGTTAGTGTCAGCGTACGGGTTAAGATTAGGGGACGGGTGAGGGTCAGGCTTCGGGGAAGGGTTAGGGTTAGGGTTCGGGCTAGGGTTAGGGTTAGGGGACGGGGCCGGTTTAGGGTCCAGGTGAGGGTACGACAACTCTTTAGGGGGAGCGTACGTGTGAGGGCGCGGGTTAGTGTCAGCGTACGGGTTAGGATTAGGGGACGGTTGAGGGTCAGGCTTCGGGGAAGGGTTAGGGTTAGGGTTCGGGCTAGGGTTAGGGTTAGGGGACGGGGACGGTTTAGGGTCCAGGTGAGGGTACGACAACGCTTTAGGGGAAGCGTACGTGTGAGGGCGCGGGTTAGTGTCAGCGTACGGGTTAAGATTAGGGGACGGGTGTGGGTCAGGCTTCGGGGAAGGGTTAGGGTTAGGGTTCGGGCTAGGGTTAGGGTTAGGGGACGGGGACGGTTTAGGGTCCAGGTGAGGGTACGACAACGCTTTAGGGGGAGCGTACGTGTGAGGGCGCGGGTTAGTGTCAGCGTACGGGTTAGGATTAGGGGACGGGTGAGGGTCAGGCTTCGGGGAAGGGATAGGGTTAGGGTTCGGGCTAGGGTTAGGGTTAGGGGACGGGGACGGTTTAGGGTCCAGGTGAGGGTACGACAACGCTTTAGGGGGAGCGTACGTGTGAGGGCGCGGGTTAGTGTCAGCGTACGGGTTAGGATTAGGGGACGGGTGAGGGTCAGGCTTCGGGGAATGGTTAGGGTTAGGGTTCGGGCTAGGGTTAGGTTTAGGGGACGGGGACGGTTTAGGGTCCAGGTGAGGGTACGACAACGCTTTAGGGGTAGCGTACGTGTGAGGGCGCGGGTTAGTGTCAGCGTACGGGTTAGGATTAGGGGACGGGTGAGGGTCAGGCTTCGGGGAAGGGTTAGGGTTAGGGTTCGGGCTAGGGTTAGGGTTAGGGGACGGGGACGGTTTAGGGTCCAGGTGAGGGTACGACAACGCTTTAGGGGGAGCGTACGTGTGAGGGCGCGGGTTAGTGTCAGCGTACGGGTTAGGATTAGGGGACGGGTGAGGGTCAGGCTTCGGGGAAGGGTTAGGGTTAGGGTTGGGGCTAGGGTTAGGGGACGGGGACGGGGACGGGTTAGGGTCCAGGTGAGGGTACGACAACGCTTTAGGGGGAGTGTACGTGTGAGGGCGCGGGTTAGTGTCAGCGTACGGGTTAGGATTAGGGGACGGGTGAGGGTCAGGCTTCGGGGAAGGGTTAGGGTTAGGGTTCGGGCTAGGGTTAGGGTTAGGGGACGGGGCCGGTTTAGGATCCAGGTGAGGGTACGACAACGCTTTAGGGGGAACGTACGTGTGAGGGGGCGGGTTAGTGTCAGCGTACGGGTTAGGATTAGGGGACGGGTGAGGGTCAGGCTTCGGGGAAGTGTTAGGGTTAGGGTTCGGGCTAGGGTTAGGGTTAGGGGACGGGGACGGTTTAGGGTTCAGGTGAGGGTACGACAACGCTTTAGGGGGAGCGTACGTGTGAGGGCGCGGGTTAGTGTCAGCGTACGGGTTAGGATTAGGGGACGGGTGAGGGTCAGGCTTCGGGGAAGGGTTAGGGTTAGGGTTCTGGCTAGGGTTAGAGTTAGGGGACGGGGACGGTTTAGGGTCCAGGTGAGGGTACGACAACGCTTTAGGGGGAGCATACGTGTGAGGGCGCGGGTTAGTGTCAGCGTACGGGTTAGGATTAGGGGACGGGTGAGGGTCAGGCTTCGGGGAAGGGTTAGGGTTAGGGTTGGGGCTAGGGTTGGGGTTAGGGGACGGGGACGGGTTAGGGTCCAGGTGAGGGTACGACAACGCTTTAGGGGGAGCGTACGTGTGAGGGCGCGGGTTAGTGTCAGCGTACGGGT
This sequence comes from Grampus griseus, assembly GCF_964374135.1. Taxonomy (NCBI): domain Eukaryota; kingdom Metazoa; phylum Chordata; class Mammalia; order Artiodactyla; family Delphinidae; genus Grampus; species Grampus griseus. The sequence goes on along the minus strand of NW_028132574.1, from coordinate 29,755 downwards.
TAGGATTAGGGGACGGGTGAGGGTCAGGCTTCGGGGAAGGGTTAGGGTTAGGGTTCGTGCTAGGGTTAGGGTTAGGGGACGGGGCCGGTTTAGGGTCCAGGTGAGGGTATGACAACGCTTTAGGGGGAGCGTACGTGTGAGGGCGCGGGTTAGTGTCAGCGTACGGGTTAGGATTAGGGGACGGGTGAGGGTCAGGCTTCGGGGAAGTGTTAGGGTTAGGGTTCGGGCTAGGGTTAGGGTTAGGGGACGGGGACGGTTTAGGGTCCAGGTGAGAGTACGACAACGCTTTAGGGGGAGCGTATGTGTGAGGGCGCGGGTTATTGTCAGCGTACGGGTTAGGATTAGGGGACGGGTGAGGGTCAGGCTTCGGGGAAGGGTTAGGGTTAGGGTTCGGGCTAGGGTTAGGGTTAGGGGACGGGGACGGTTTAGGGTCCAGGTGAGGGTACGACAACGCTTTAGGGGGAGCGTACGTGTGAGGGCGCGGGTTAGTATCAGCGTACGGGTTAGGAATAGGGGACGGGTGAGGGTCAGGCTTTGGGGAAGTGTTAGGGTTAGGGTTCGGGCTAGGGTTAGGGTTAGGGGACGGGGACGGTTTAGGGTCCAGGTGAGGGTACGACAACGCTTTAGTGGGAGCGTACGTGTGAGGGCGCGGGTTAGCGTCAGCGTACGGGTTAGGATTAGGGGACGGGTGAGGGTCAGGCTTCGGGGAAGGATTAGGGTTATGGTTCAGGCTAGGGTTAGGGTTAGGGGACGGGGACAGTTTAGGGTCCGGGTGAGGGTACGACAACGCTTTAGGGGGAGCGTACGTGTGAGGGCGCGGGTTAGTGTCAGCGTACGGGTTAGGATTAGGGGACGGGTGACGGTCAGGCTTCTGGGAAGGTTTAGGATTAGGGTTCGGGCTAGGGTTAGGGTTAGGGGACGGGGACGGTTTAGGGTCCAGGTGAGGGTACGACAACGCTTTAGGGGGAGCGTACGTGTGAGGGCGCGGGTTAGTGTCAGCGTACGGGTTAGGATTAGGGGACGGGTGAGGGTCAGGCTTCGGGGAAGGGTTAGGGTTAGGGTTCGGGCTAGGGTTAGGGTTAGGGGACGGACACGGTTTAGGGTCCAGGTGAGGGTACGACAACGCTTTAGGGGGAGCGTATGTGTGAGGGCGCGGGTTAGTGTCAGCGTACGGGTTAGGATTAGGGGACGGGTGAGGGTCAGGCTTTGGGAAAGTGTTAGGGTTAGGGTTCGGGCTAGGGTTAGGGTTAGGGGACGGGGACGGTTTAGGGTCCAGGTGAGGGTACGACAACGATTTAGGGGTAGCGTACGTGTGAGGGCGTGGGTTAGCGTCAGCGTACGGGTTAGGATTAGGGGACGGGTGAGGGTCAGGCTTCGGGGAAGGATTAGGGTTAGGGTTCGGGCTAGGGTTAGGGTTAGGGGACGGGGACAGTTTAGGGTCCGGGCGAGGGTATGACAATGCTTTAGGGGGAGCGTACGTGTGAGGGCGCGGGTTAGTGTCATCGTACGGGTTAGGATTAGGGGACGGGTGAGGGTCAGGCTTCCGGGAAGGGTTAGGGTTAGGGTTCGGGCTAGGGTTAGGGTTAGGGGACGGGGACGGTTTAGGGTCCAGGTGAGGGTACGACAACGCTTTAGGCGGAGCGTACGTGTGAGGGCGCGGGTTAGTGTCAGCGTACGGGTTAGGATTAGGGGACGGGTGAGGGTCAGGCTTCGGGGAAGTGTTAGGGTTAGGGTTCGGGCTAGGGTTAGGGTTAGGGGACGGGGACGGTTTAGGGTCCAGGTGAGGGTACGACAACGCTTTAGGGGTAGCGTACGTGTGAGGGCGCGGGTTAGTGTCAGCGTACGGGTTAGGATTAGGGGACGGGTGAGTGTCAGGCTTCGGGGAAGGGTTAGGGTTAGGGTTCAGGCTAGGGTTAGGGTTAGGGGACGGGGACGGTTTAGGGTCCATGTGAGGGTACGACAACGCTTTAGGGCGAGCGTACGTGTGAGGGCGCGGGTTAGCGTCAGCGTACGAGTTAGGATTAGGGGACGGGTGAGGGTCAGAATTCGGGGAAGGGTTAGGGTTAGGGTTCGGGCTAGGGTTAGGGTTAGGGGACGGGGACGGTTTAGGGTCCAGGTGAGAGTACGACAACGCTTTAGGGGGATCGTACGTGTGAGGGCGCGGGTTAGTGTCAGCGTACGGGTTAGGATTAGGGGACGGGTGAGGGTCAGGCTTCGGGGAAGGGTTAGGGTTAGGGTTCGGGCTAGGGTTAGGGTTAGGGGACGGGGACGGTTTAGGGTCCAGGTGAGGGTACGACAACGCTTTAGGGGGAGCGTACGTGTGAGGGCGCGGGTTAGTGTCAGCGTACGGGTTAGGATTAGGGGACGGGTGAGGGTCAGGCTTCGGGGAAGGGTTAGGGTTAGGGTTCGGGCTAGGGTTAGGTTTAGGGGACGGGGACGGTTTAGGGTCCAGGTGAGGGTACGACAACGCTTTAGGGGGAGCGTACGTGTGAGGGCGCGGGTTAGCGTCAGCGTACGGGTTAGGATTAGGGGACGGGTGAGGGTCAGGCTTCGGGGAAGGATTAGGGTTAGGGTTCGGGCTAGGGTTAGGGTTAGGGGACGGGGACAGTTTAGGGTCCGGGTGAGCGTACGACAACGCTTTAGGGGGAGCGTACGTGTGAGGGCGCGGGTTAGTGTCAGCGTACGGGTTAGGATTAGGGGACGGGTGAGGGTCAGGCTTCGGGGAAGTGTTAGGGTTAGGGTTCGGGCTAGGGTTAGGGTTAGGGGACGGGGACGGTTTAGGGTCCAGCTGAGGGTACGAGAACGCTTTAGGGGGAGCGTACGTGTGAGGGCGCGGGTTAGTGTCAGCGTACGGGTTAGGATTAGGGGACGGGTGAGAGTCAGGCTTCGGGGAAGGGTTAGGGTTAGGGTTCGGGCTAGGGTTAGGGTTAGGGGACGGGGACGGTTTAGGGTCCAGGTGAGGGTACGACAACGCTTTAGGGGTAGCGTACGTGTGAGGGCGCGGGTTAGTGTCAGCGTACGGGTTAGGATTAGGGGACGGGTGAGGGTCAGGCTTCGGGGAAGGTTTAGGGTTAGGGTTCGGGCTAGGGTTAGGGTTAGGGGACGGGGACGGTTGAGGGTCCAGGGGAGGGTACGACAACGCTTTAGGGGGAGCGTACGTGTGAGGGCGCGGGTTAGTGTCAGCGTACGGGTTAGGATTAGGGGACGGGTGAGGGTCAGGCTTCGGGGAAGGGTTAGGGTTAGGGTTCGGGCTAGGGTTAGGGTTAGGGGACGGGGACGGTTTAGGGTCCAGGTGAGGGTACGACAACGCTTTAGGGGGAGCGTACGTGTGAGGGCGCGGGTTAGTGTCAGCGTACGGGTTAGGATTAGGGGACGGGTGACGGTCAGGCTTCGGGGAAGGGTTAGGGTTAGGGTTCGGGCTAGGGTTAGGGTTAGGGGACGGGGACGGTTTAGGGTCTAGGTGAGGGTACGACAACGCTTTAGGGGGAGCGTACGTGTGAGGGCGCGGGTTAGTGTCAGCGTACGGGTTAGGATTAGGGGACGGGTGAGTGTCAGGCTTCGGGGAAGGGTTAGGGTTAGGGTTCGGGCTAGGGTTAGGGTTAGGGGACGGGGACGGTTTAGGGTCCAGGTGAGAGTACGACAACGCTTTAGGGGGATCGTACGTGTGAGGGCGCGGGTTAGTGTCAGCGTACGGGTTAGGATTAGGGGACGGGTGAGGGTCAGGCTTCGGGGAAGGGTTAGGGTTAGGGTTCGGGCTAGGGTTAGGGTTAGGGGACGGGGCCGGTTTAGGGTCCAGGTGAGGGTACGACAACGCTTTAGGGGGAGCGTACGTGTGAGGGCGCGGGTTAGCATCAGCGTACGGGTTAGGATTAGGGGACGGGTGAGGGTCAGGCTTCGGGGAAGGATTAGGGTTAGGGTTCGGGCTAGGGTTAGGGTTAGGGGACGGGGACGGTTTAGGGTCCGGGTGAGGGTACGACAACGCTTTAGGGGGAGCGTACGTGTGAGGGCGCGGGTTAGTGTCAGCGTACGGGTTAGGATTAGGGGACGGGTGAGGGTCAGGCTTCGGGGAAGGGTTAGGGTTAGGGTTCGGGCTAGGGTTAGGGTTAGGGGACGGGGACGGTTTAGGGTCCAGGTGAAGGTACGACAACGCTTTAGGGGGAGCGTACGTGTGAGGGCGCGGGTTAGTGTCAGCGTACGGGTTAGGATTAGGGGACGGGTGACGGTCAGGCTTCGGGGAAGGGTTAGGGTTAGGGTTCGGGCTAGGGTTAGGGTTAGGGGACGGGGCCGGTTTAGGGTCCAGGTGAGGGTACGACAACGCTTTAGGGGGAGCGTACGTGTGAGGGTGCGGGTTAGTGTCAGCGTACGGGTTAGGATTAGGGGACGGGTGAGGGTCAGGCTTCGGGGAAGGGTTAGGGTTAGGGTTCGGTCTAGGGTTAGGGTTAGGGGACGGGGAAGGTTTAGGGTCCAGGTGAGGGTACGACAACGCTTTGGGGGAGCGTACGTGTGAGGGCGCGGCTTAGTGTCAGCGTACGGGTTAGGATTAGGGGACGGGTGAGGGTCAGGCTTCGGGGAAGGGTTAGGGTTAGGGTTCGGGCTAGGGTTAGGGTTAGGGGACGGGGACGGTTTAGGGTCCAGGTGAGGGTACGACAACGCTTTAGGGGGAGCGTACGTGTGAGGGCGCGGGTTAGTGTCAGCGTACGGGTTAGGATTAGGGGACGGGTGAGGGTCAGGCTTCGGGGAAGGGTTAGGGTTAGGGTTCGGGCTAGGGTTAGGGTTAGGGGACGGGGACGGTTTAGGGTCCAGGTGAGGGTACGACAACGCTTTAGGGGGAGCGTACGTGTGAGGGCGCGGGTTAGTGTCAGCGTACGGGTTAGGATTAGGGGACGGGTGAGGGTCAGGCTTCGGGGAAGGGTTAGGGTTAGGGTTCGGGCTAGGGTTAGGGTTAGGGGACGGGGACGGTTTAGGGTCCAGGTGAGGGTACGATAACGCTTTAGGGGGAGCGTACGTGTGAGGGCGCGGGTTAGTGTCAGCGTACGGGTTAGGATTAGGGGACGGGTGAGGGTCAGGCTTCGGGGAAGGGTTAGGGTTAGGGTTCGGGCTAGGGTTAGGGTTAGGGGACGGGGACGGTTTAGGGTCCAGGTGAGGGTACGACAACGCTTTAGGGGGAGCGTACGTGTGAGGGCGCGGGTTAGTGTCAGCGTACGGGTTAGGATTAGGGGACGGGTGAGGGTCAGGCTTCGGGGAAGGGTTAGGGTTAGGGTTCGGGCTAGGGTTAGGGTTAGGGGACGGGGACGGTTTAGGGTCCAGGTGAGGGTACGACAACGCTTTAGGGGGAGCGTACGTGTGAGGGCGCGGGTTAGTGTCAGCGTACGGGTTAGGATTAGGGGACGGGTGAGGGTCAGGCTTCGGGGAATGGTTAGGGTTAGGGTTCGGGCTAGGGTTAGGGTTAGGGGACGGGGACGGTTTAGGGTCCAGGTGAGGGTACGACAACGCTTTAGGGGTAGTGTACGTGTGAGGGCGCGGGTTAGTGTCAGCGTACGGGTTAGGATTAGGGGACGGGTGAGGGTCAGGCTTCGGGGAAGGGTTAGGGTTAGGGTTCGGGCTAGGGTTAGGGTTAGGGGACGGGGACGGTTTAGGGTCCAGGTGAGGGTACGACAACGCTTTAGGGGGAGCGTACGTGTGAGGGCGCGGGTTAGTGTCAGCGTACGGGTTAGGATTAGGGGACGGGTGAGGGTCAGGCTTCGGGGAAGGGTTAGGGTTAGGGTTCGGGCTAGGGTTAGGGTTAGGGGATGGGGACGGTTTAGGGTCCAGGTGAGGGTACGACAACGCTTTAGGGGGAGCGTACGTGTGAGGGCGCGGGTTAGTGTCAGCGTACGGGTTAGGATTAGGGGACGGGTGAGGGTCAGGCTTCGGGGAAGTGTTAGGGTTAGGGTTCGGGCTAGGGTTAGGGTTAGGGGACGGGGACGGTTTAGGGTCCAGGTGAGGGTACGACAACGCTTTAGAGGGAGCGTACGTGTGAGGGCGCGGGTTAGTGTCAGCGTACGGGTTAGGATTAGGGGACGGGTGAGGGTCAGGCTTCGGGGAAAGGTTAGGGTTAGGGTTCGGGCTAGGGTTAGGTTTAGGGGACGGGGACGGTTTAGGGTCCAGGTGAGGGTACGACAACGCTTTAGGGGGAGCGTACGTGTGAGGGCGCGGGTTAGTGTCAGCGTACGGGTTAGGATTAGGGGATGGGTGAGGGTCAGGCTTCGGGGAAGGGTTAGGGTTAGGGTTCGGGCTAGGGTTAGGGTTAGGGGACGGACACGGTTTAGGGTCCAGGTGAGGGTACGACAACGCTTTAGGGGGAGCGTACGTGTGAGGGCGCGGGTTAGTGTCAGCGTACGGGTTAGGATTAGGGGACGGGTGAGGGTCAGGCTTCGGGGAAGGGTTAGGGTTAGGGTTCGGGCTAGGGTTAGGGTTAGGGGACGGGGACGGTTTAGGGTCCAGGTGAGGGTACGACAACGCTTTAGGGGGAGCGTACGTGTGAGGGCGCGGGTTAGTGTCAGCGTACGGGTTAGGATTAGGGGACGGGTGAGGGTCAGGCTTTGGGAAAGCGTTAGGGTTAGGGTTCGGGCTAGGGTTAGGGTTAGGGGACGGGGACGGTTTAGGGTCCAGGTGAGGGTACGACAACGATTTAGGGGTAGCGTACGTGTGAGGGCGCGGGTTAGCGTCAGCGTACGGGTTAGGATTAGGGGACGGGTGAGGGTCAGGCTTCGGGGAAGGATTAGGGTTAGGGTTCGGGCTATGGTTAGGGTTAGGGGACGGGGACAGTTTAGGGTCCGGGCGAGGGTATGACAACGCTTAAGGGGGAGCGTACGTGTGAGGGCGCGGGTTAGTGTCAGCGTACGGGTTAGGATTAGGGGACGGGTGAGGGTCAGGCTTCGGGGAATGGTTAGGGATAGGGTTCGGGCTAGGGTTAGGGTTAGGGGACGGGGACGGTTTAGGGTCCAGGTGAGGGTACGACAACGCTTTAGGGGTAGCGTACGTGTGAGGGCGCGGGTTAGTGTCAGCGTACGGGTTAGGATTAGGGGACGGGTGAGGGTCAGGCTTCGGGGAAGGGTTAGGGTTAGGGTTCGGTCTAGGGTTAGGGTTAGGGGACGGGGACGGTTTAGGGTCCAGGTGAGGGTACGACAACGCTTTAGGGGGAGCGTACGTGTGAGGGCGCGGGTTAGTGTCAGCGTACGGGTTAGGATTAGGGGACGGGTGAGGGTCAGGCTTCGGGGAAGGGTTAGGGTTAGGGTTCGGGCTAGGGTTAGGGTTAGGGGATGGGGACGGTTTAGGGTCCAGGTGAGGGTACGACAACGCTTTAGGGAGAGCGTACGTGTGAGGGCGCGGGTTAGTGTCAGCGTACGGGTTAGGATTAGGGGACGGGTGAGGGTCAGGCTTCGGGGAAGTGTTAGGGTTAGGGTTCGGGCTAGGGTTAGGGTTAGGGGACGGGGACGGTTTAGGGTCCAGGTGAGGGTACGACAACGCTTTAGAGGGAGCGTACGTGTGAGGGCGCGGGTTAGTGTCAGCGTACGGGTTAGGATTAGGGGACGGGTGAGGGTCAGGCTTCGGGGAAAGGTTAGGGTTAGGGTTCGGGCTAGGGTTAGGTTTAGGGGACGGGGACGGTTTAGGGTCCAGGTGAGGGTACGACAACGCTTTAGGGGGAGCGTACGTGTGAGGGCGCGGGTTAGTGTCAGCGTCCGGGTTAGGATTAGGGGATGGGTGAGGGTCAGGCTTCGGGGAAGGGTTAGGGTTAGGGTTCGGGCTAGGGTTAGGGTTAGGGGACGGACACGGTTTAGGGTCCAGGTGAGGGTACGACAACGCTTTAGGGGGAGCGTACGTGTGAGGGCGCGGGTTAGTGTCAGCGTACGGGTTAGGATTAGGGGACGGGTGAGGGTCAGGCTTCGGGGAAGGGTTAGGGTTAGGGTTCGGGCTAGGGTTAGTGTTAGGGGACGGGGACGGTTTAGGGTCCAGGTGAGGGTACGACAACGCTTTAGGGGGAGCGTACGTGTGAGGGCGCGGGTTAGTGTCAGCGTACGGGTTAGGATTAGGGGACGGGTGAGGGTCAGGCTTTGGGAAAGGGTTAGGGTTAGGGTTCGGGCTAGGGTTAGGGTTAGGGGACGGGGACGGTTTAGGGTCCAGGTGAGGGTACGACAACGATTTAGGGGTAGCGTACGTGTGAGGGCGCGGGTTAGCGTCAGCGTACGGGTTAGGATTAGGGGACGGGTGAGGGTCAGGCTTCGGGGAAGGATTAGGGATAGGGTTCGGGCTAGGGTTAGGGTTAGGGGACGGGGACAGTTTAGGGTCCGGGCGAGGGTATGACAACGCTTTAGGGGGAGCGTACGTGTGAGGGCGCGGGTTAGTGTCAGCGTACGGGTTAGGATTAGGGGACGGGTGAGGGTCAGGCTTCGGGGAAGGGTTAGGGTTAGGGTTCGGGCTAGGGTTAGGGTTAGGGGACGGGGACGGTTTAGGGTCCAGGTGAGGGTACGACAACGCTTTAGGGGGAGCGTACGTGTGAGGGCGCGGGTTAGTGTCAGCGTACGGGTTAGGATTAGGGGACGGGTGAGGGTCAGGCTTCGGGGAAGGGTTAGGGTTAGGGTTCGGGCTAGGGTTAGGGTTAGGGGACGGGGACGGTTTAGGGTCCAGGTGAGGGTACGACAACGCTTTAGGGGGAGCGTACGTGTGAGGGCGCGGGTTAGTGTCAGCGTACGGTTTAGGATTAGGGGACGGGTGAGGGTCAGGCTTCGGGGAAGGGTTAGGGTTAGGGTTCGGGCTAGGGTTAGGGTTAGGGGACGGGGCCGGTTTAGGGTCCAGGTGAGGGTACGACAACGCTTTAGGGGGAGCGTACGTGTGAGGGCGCGGGTTAGTGTCAGCGTACGGGTTAGGATTAGGGGACGGGTGAGAGTCAGGCTTCGGGGAAGGGTTAGGGTTAGGGTTCGGGCTAGGGTTAGGGTTAGGGGACGGGGACGGTTTAGGGTCCAGGTGAGGGTACGACAACGCTTTAGGGGGAGCGTACGTGTGAGGGCGCGGGTTAGTGTCAGCGTACGGGTTAGGATTAGGGGACGGGTGAGGGTCAGGCTTCGGGGAATGGTTAGGGTTAGGGTTCGGGCTAGGGTTAGGTTTAGGGGACGGGGACGGTTTAGGGTCCAGGTGAGGGTACGACAACGCTTTAGGGGTAGCGTACGTGTGAGGGCGCGGGTTAGTGTCAGCGTACGGGTTAGGATTAGGGGACGGGTGAGGGTCAGGCTTCGGGGAAGGGTTAGGGTTAGGGTTCGGGCTAGGGTTAGGGTTAGGGGACGGGGACGGTTTAGGGTCCAGGTGAGGGTACGACAACGCTTTAGGGGGAGCGTACGTGTGAGGGCGCGGGTTAGTGTCAGCGTACGGGTTAGGATTAGGGGACGGGTGAGGGTCAGGCTTCGGGGAAGGGTTAGGGTTAGGGTTGGGGCTAGGGTTAGGGTTAGGGGACGGGGACGGTTTAGGGTCCAGGTGAGGGTACGACAACGCTTTAGGGGGAGTGTACGTGTGAGGGCGCGGGTTAGTGTCAGCGTACGGGTTAGGAATAGGGGACGGGTGAGGGTCAGGCTTCGGGGAAGGGTTAGGGTTAGGGTTCGGGCTAGGGTTAGGGTTAGGGGACGGGGACGGTTTAGGGTCCAGGTGAGGGTACGACAACGCTTTAGGGGGAGCGTACGTGTGAGGGCGCGGGTTAGCGTCAGCGTACGGGTTAGGATTAGGGGACGGGTGAGGGTCAGGCTTCGGGGAAGGATTAGGGTTAGGGTTCGGGCTAGGGTTAGCGTTAGGGGACGGGGACGGTTTAGGGTCCGGGTGAGGGTACGACAACGCTTTAGGGGGAGCGTACGTGTGAGGGCGCGGGTTAGTGTCAGCGTACGGGTTAGGATTAGGGGACGGGTGAGGGTCAGGCTTCGGGGAAGGGTTAGGGTTAGGGTTCGGGCTAGGGTTAGGGTTAGGGGACGGGGACGGTTTAGGGTCCAGGTGAGGGTACGACAACGCTTTAGGGGGAGCGTACGTGTGAGGGCGCGGGTTAGTGTCAGCGTACGGGTTAGGATTAGGGGACGGGTGACGGATAGGCTTCGGGGAAGGGTTAGGGTTAGGGTTCGGGCTAGGGTTAGGGTTAGGGGACGGGGCCGGTTTAGGGTCCAGGTGAGGGTACGACAACGCTTTAGGGGGAGCGTACGTGTGAGGGTGCGGGTTAGTGTCAGCGTACGGGTTAGGATTAGGGGACGGGTGAGGGTCAGGCTTCGGGGAAGTGTTAGGGTTAGGGTTCGGGCTAGGGTTAGGGTTAGGGGACGGGGAAGGTTTAGGGTCCAGGTGAGGGTACGACAACGCTTTAGGGGGAGCGTACGTGTGAGGGCGCGGGTTAGTGTCAGCGTACGGGTTAGGATTAGGGGACGGGTGAGGGTCAGGCTTCGGGGAAGGGTTAGGGTTAGGGTTCGGGCTAGGGTTAGGGTTAGGGGACGGGGACGGTTTAGGGTCCAGGTGAGTGTACGACAACGCTTTAGGGGGAGCGTACGTGTGAGGGCGCGGGTTAGTGTCAGCGTACGGGTTAGGATTAGGGGACGGGTGAGGGTCAGGCTTCGGGGAAGGGTTAGGGTTAGGGTTCGGGATACGGTTAGGGTTAGGGGACGGGGACGGTTTAGGGTCCAGGTGAGGGTACGACAACGCTTTAGGGGGAGCGTACGTGTGAGGGCGCGGGTTAGTGTCAGCGTACGGGTTAGGATTAGGGGACGGGTGAGGGTCAGGCTTCGGGGAAGGGTTAGGGTTAGGGTTCGGGCTAGGGTTAGGGTTAGGGGACGGGGACGGTTTAGGGTCCAGGTGAGGGTACGACAACGCTTTAGGGGGAGCGTACGTGTGAGGGCGCGGGTTAGTGTCAGCGTACGGGTTAGGATTAGGGGACGGGTGAGGGTCAGGCTTCGGGGAAGGGTTAGGGTTAGGGTTCGGGCTAGGGTTAGGGTTAGGGGACGGGGACGGTTTAGGGTCCAGGTGAGGGTACGACAACGCTTTAGGGGGAGCGTACGTGTGAGGGCGCGGGTTAGTGTCAGCGTACGGGTTAGGATTAGGGGACGGGTGAGGGTCAGGCTTTGGGAAAGGGTTAGGGTTAGGGTTCGGGCTAGGGTTAGGGTTAGGGGACGGGGACGGTTTAGGGTCCAGGTGAGGGTACGACAACGATTTAGGGGTAGCGTACGTGTGAGGGCGCGGGTTAGCGTCAGCGTACGGGTTAGGATTAGGGGACGGGTGAGGGTCAGGCTTCGGGGAAGGATTAGGGTTAGGGTTCGGGCTATGGTTAGGGTTAGGGGACGGGGACAGTTTAGGGTCCGGGCGAGGGTATGACAACGCTTAAGGGGGAGCGTACGTGTGAGGGCGCGGGTTAGTGTCAGCGTACGGGTTAGGATTAGGGGACGGGTGAGGGTCAGGCTTCGGGGAATGGTTAGGGTTAGGGTTCGGGCTAGGGTTAGGGTTAGGGGACGGGGACGGTTTAGGGTCCAGGTGAGGGTACGACAACGCTTTAGGGGTAGCGTACGTGTGAGGGCGCGGGTTAGTGTCAGCGTACGGGTTAGGATTAGGGGACGGGTGAGGGTCAGGCTTCGGGGAAGGGTTAGGGTTAGGGTTCGGGCTAGGGTTAGGGTTAGGGGACGGGGACGGTTTAGGGTCCAGGTGAGGGTACGACAACGCTTTAGGGGGAGCGTACGTGTGAGGGCGCGGGTTAGTGTCAGCGTACGGGTTAGGATTAGGGGACGGGTGAGGGTCAGGCTTCGGGGAAGGGTTAGGGTTAGGGTTCGGGCTAGGGTTAGGGTTAGGGGATGGGGACGGTTTAGGGTCCAGGTGAGGGTACGACAACGCTTTAGGGGGAGCGTACGTGTGAGGGCGCGGGTTAGTGTCAGCGTACGGGTTAGGATTAGGGGACGGGTGAGGGTCAGGCTTCGGGGAAGTGTTAGGGTTAGGGTTCGGGCTAGGGTTAGGGTTAGGGGACGGGGACGGTTTAGGGTCCAGGTGAGGGTACGACAACGCTTTAGAGGGAGCGTACGTGTGAGGGCGCGGGTTAGTGTCAGCGTACGGGTTAGGATTAGGGGACGGGTGAGGGTCAGGCTTCGGGGAAAGGTTAGGGTTAGGGTTCGGGCTAGGGTTAGGTTTAGGGGACGGGGACGGTTTAGGGTCCAGGTGAGGGTACGACAACGCTTTAGGGGGAGCGTACGTGTGAGGGCGCGGGTTAGTGTCAGCGTCCGGGTTAGGATTAGGGGATGGGTGAGGGTCAGGCTTCGGGGAAGGGTTAGGGTTAGGGTTCGGGCTAGGGTTAGGGTTAGGGGACGGACACGGTTTAGGGTCCAGGTGAGGGTACGACAACGCTTTAGGGGGAGCGTACGTGTGAGGGCGCGGGTTAGTGTCAGCGTACGGGTTAGGATTAGGGGACGGGTGAGGGTCAGGCTTCGGGGAAGGGTTAGGGTTAGGGTTCGGGCTAGGGTTAGGGTTAGGGGACGGGGACGGTTTAGGGTCCAGGTGAGGGTACGACAACGCTTTAGGGGGAGCGTACGTGTGAGGGCGCGGGTTAGTGTCAGCGTACGGGTTAGGATTAGGGGACGGGTGAGGGTCAGGCTTTGGGAAAGGGTTAGGGTTAGGGTTCGGGCTAGGGTTAGGGTTAGGGGACGGGGACGGTTTAGGGTCCAGGTGAGGGTACGACAACGATTTAGGGGTAGCGTACGTGTGAGGGCGCGGGTTAGCGTCAGCGTACGGGTTAGGATTAGGGGACGGGTGAGGGTCAGGCTTCGGGGAAGGATTAGGGATAGGGTTCGGGCTAGGGTTAGGGTTAGGGGACGGGGACAGTTTAGGGTCCGGGCGAGGGTATGACAACGCTTTAGGGGGAGCGTACGTGTGAGGGCGCGGGTTAGTGTCAGCGTACGGGTTAGGATTAGGGGACGGGTGAGGGTCAGGCTTCGGGGAAGGGTTAGGGTTAGGGTTCGGGCTAGGGTTAGGGTTAGGGGACGGGGACGGTTTAGGGTCCAGGTGAGGGTACGAGAACGCTTTAGGGGGAGCGTACGTGTGAGGGCGCGGGTTAGTGTCAGCGTACGGGTTAGGATTAGAGGACGGGTGAGTGTCAGGCTTCGGGGCAGTGTTAGGGTTAGGGTTCGGGCTAGGGTTAGGGTTAGGGGACGGGGACGGTTTAGGGTCCAGGTGAGGGTACGACAACGCTTTAGGCGGAGCGTACGTGTGAGGGCGCGGGTTAGTGTCAGCATACGGGTTAGGATTAGGGGACGGGTGAGGGTCAGGCTTCGGGGAAGTGTTAGGGTTAGGGTTTGGGCTAGGGTTAGGGTTAGGGGACGGGGACGGTTTAGGGTCCAGGTGAGGGTACGACAACGCTTTAGGGGTAGCGTACGTGTGAGGGCGCGGGTTAGTGTCAGCGTACGGGTTAGGATTAGGGGACGGGTGAGGGTCAGGCTTCGGGGAAGGGTTAGGGTTAGGGTTCGGGCTAGGGTTAGGGTTAGGGGACGGGGACGGTTTAGGGTCCAGGTGAGGGTACGACAACGCTTTAGGGGGAGCGTACGTGTGAGGGCGCGGGTTAGTGTCAGCGTACGGGTTAGGATTAGGGGACGGTTGAGGGTCAGGCTTCGGGGAAGGGTTAGGGTTAGGGTTGGGGCTAGGGTTAGGGTTAGGGGACGGGGACGGGTTCGGGTCCAGGTGAGGGTACGACAACGCTTTACGGGGAGCGTACATGTGAGGGCGCGGGTTAGTGTCAGCGTACGGGTTAGGATTAGGGGACGGGTGAGGGTCAGGCTTCGGGGAAGGGTTAGGGTTAGGGTTCGGGCTAGGGTTAGGGTTAGGGGACGGGGCCGGTTTAGGGTCCAGGTGAGGGTACGACAACGCTTTAGGGGGAGCGTACGTGTGAGGGCACGGGTTAGTGTCAGCGTACGGGTTAGGATTAGGGGACGGGTGAGAGTCAGGCTTCGGGGAAGGGTTAGGGTTAGGGTTCGGGCTAGGGTTAGGGTTAGGGGACGGGGACGGTTTAGGGTCCAGGTGAGGGTACGACAACGCTTTAGGGGGAGCGTACGTGTGAGGGCGCGGGTTAGTGTCAGCGTACGGGTTAGGATTAGGGGACGGGTGAGGGTCAGGCTTCGGGGAATGGTTAGGGTTAGGGTTCGGGCTAGGGTTAGGTTTAGGGGACGGGGACGGTTTAGGGTCCAGGTGAGGGTACGACAACGCTTTAGGGGTAGCGTACGTGTGAGGGCGCGGGTTAGTGTCAGCGTACGGGTTAGGATTAGGGGACGGGTGAGGGTCAGGCTTCGGGGAAGGGTTAGGGTTAGGGTTCGGGCTAGGGTTAGGGTTAGGGGACGGGGACGGTTTAGGGTCCAGGTGAGGGTACGACAACGCTTTAGGGGGAGCGTACGTGTGAGGGCGCGGGTTAGTGTCAGCGTACGGGTTAGGATTAGGGGACGGGTGAGGGTCAGGCTTCGGGGAAGGGTTAGGGTTAGGGTTGGGGCTAGGGTTAGGGTTAGGGGACGGGGACGGTTTAGGGTCCAGGTGAGGGTACGACAACGCTTTAGGGGGAGTGTACGTGTGAGGGCGCGGGTTAGTGTCAGCGTACGGGTTAGGAATAGGGGACGGGTGAGGGTCAGGCTTCGGGGAAGGGTTAGGGTTAGGGTTCGGGCTAGGGTTAGGGTTAGGGGACGGGGACGGTTTAGGGTCCAGGTGAGGGTACGACAACGCTTTAGGGGGAGCGTACGTGTGAGGGCGCGGGTTAGCGTCAGCGTACGGGTTAGGATTAGGGGACGGGTGAGGGTCAGGCTTCGGGGAAGGATTAGGGTTAGGGTTCGGGCTAGGGTTAGCGTTAGGGGACGGGGACGGTTTAGGGTCCGGGTGAGGGTACGACAACGCTTTAGGGGGAGCGTACGTGTGAGGGCGCGGGTTAGTGTCAGCGTACGGGTTAGGATTAGGGGACGGGTGAGGGTCAGGCTTCGGGGAAGGGTTAGGGTTAGGGTTCGGGCTAGGGTTAGGGTTAGGGGACGGGGACGGTTTAGGGTCCAGGTGAGGGTACGACAACGCTTTAGGGGGAGCGTACGTGTGAGGGCGCGGGTTAGTGTCAGCGTACGGGTTAGGATTAGGGGACGGGTGACGGATAGGCTTCGGGGAAGGGTTAGGGTTAGGGTTCGGGCTAGGGTTAGGGTTAGGGGACGGGGCCGGTTTAGGGTCCAGGTGAGGGTACGACAACGCTTTAGGGGGAGCGTACGTGTGAGGGTGCGGGTTAGTGTCAGCGTACGGGTTAGGATTAGGGGACGGGTGAGGGTCAGGCTTCGGGGAAGTGTTAGGGTTAGGGTTCGGGCTAGGGTTAGGGTTAGGGGACGGGGAAGGTTTAGGGTCCAGGTGAGGGTACGACAACGCTTTAGGGGGAGCGTACGTGTGAGGGCGCGGGTTAGTGTCAGCGTACGGGTTAGGATTAGGGGACGGGTGAGGGTCAGGCTTCGGGGAAGGGTTAGGGTTAGGGTTCGGGCTAGGGTTAGGGTTAGGGGACGGGGACGGTTTAGGGTCCAGGTGAGGGTACGACAACGCTTTAGGGGGAGCGTACGTGTGAGGGCGCGGGTTAGTGTCAGCGTACGGGTTAGGATTAGGGGACGGGTGAGGGTCAGGCTTCGGGGAAGGGTTAGGGTTAGGGTTCGGGATACGGTTAGGGTTAGGGGACGGGGACGGTTTAGGGTCCAGGTGAGGGTACGACAACGCTTTAGGGGGAGCGTACGTGTGAGGGCGCGGGTTAGTGTCAGCGTACGGGTTAGGATTAGGGGACGGGTGAGGGTCAGGCTTCGGGGAAGGGTTAGGGTTAGGGTTCGGGATACGGTTAGGGTTAGGGGACGGGGACGGTTTAGGGTCCAGGTGAGGGTACGACAACGCTTTAGGGGGAGCGTACGTGTGAGGGCGCGGGTTAGTGTCAGCGTACGGGTTAGGATTAGGGGACGGGTGAGGGTCAGGCTTCGGGGAAGGGTTAGGGTTAGGGTTCGGGCTAGGGTTAGGGTTAGGGGACGGGGACGGTTTAGGGTCCAGGTGAGGGTACGACAACGCTTTAGGGGGAGCGTACGTGTGAGGGCGCGGGTTAGTGTCAGCGTACGGGTTAGGATTAGGGGACGGGTGAGGGTCAGGCTTCGGGGAAGGGTTAGGGTTAGGGTTCGGGCTAGGGTTAGGGTTAGGGGACGGGGACGGTTTAGGGTCCAGGTGAGGGTACGACAACGCTTTAGGGGGAGCGTACGTGTGAGGGCGCGGGTTAGTGTCAGCGTACGGTTTAGGATTAGGGGACGGGTGAGGGTCAGGCTTCGGGGAAGGGTTAGGGTTAGGGTTCGGGCTAGGGTTAGGGTTAGGGGACGGGGCCGGTTTAGGGTCCAGGTGAGGGTACGACAACGCTTTAGGGGGAGCGTACGTGTGAGGGCGCGGGTTAGTGTCAGCGTACGGGTTAGGATTAGGGGACGGGTGAGAGTCAGGCTTCGGGGAAGGGTTAGGGTTAGGGTTCGGGCTAGGGTTAGGGTTAGGGGACGGGGACGGTTTAGGGTCCAGGTGAGGGTACGACAACGCTTTAGGGGGAGCGTACGTGTGAGGGCGCGGGTTAGTGTCAGCGTACGGGTTAGGATTAGGGGACGGGTGAGGGTCAGGCTTCGGGGAATGGTTAGGGTTAGGGTTCGGGCTAGGGTTAGGTTTAGGGGACGGGGACGGTTTAGGGTCCAGGTGAGGGTACGACAACGCTTTAGGGGTAGCGTACGTGTGAGGGCGCGGGTTAGTGTCAGCGTACGGGTTAGGATTAGGGGACGGGTGAGGGTCAGGCTTCGGGGAAGGGTTAGGGTTAGGGTTCGGGCTAGGGTTAGGGTTAGGGGACGGGGACGGTTTAGGGTCCAGGTGAGGGTACGACAACGCTTTAGGGGGAGCGTACGTGTGAGGGCGCGGGTTAGTGTCAGCGTACGGGTTAGGATTAGGGGACGGGTGAGGGTCAGGCTTCGGGGAAGGGTTAGGGTTAGGGTTGGGGCTAGGGTTAGGGTTAGGGGACGGGGACGGTTTAGGGTCCAGGTGAGGGTACGACAACGCTTTAGGGGGAGTGTACGTGTGAGGGCGCGGGTTAGTGTCAGCGTACGGGTTAGGAATAGGGGACGGGTGAGGGTCAGGCTTCGGGGAAGGGTTAGGGTTAGGGTTCGGGCTAGGGTTAGGGTTAGGGGACGGGGACGGTTTAGGGTCCAGGTGAGGGTACGACAACGCTTTAGGGGGAGCGTACGTGTGAGGGCGCGGGTTAGCGTCAGCGTACGGGTTAGGATTAGGGGACGGGTGAGGGTCAGGCTTCGGGGAAGGATTAGGGTTAGGGTTCGGGCTAGGGTTAGCGTTAGGGGACGGGGACGGTTTAGGGTCCGGGTGAGGGTACGACAACGCTTTAGGGGGAGCGTACGTGTGAGGGCGCGGGTTAGTGTCAGCGTACGGGTTAGGATTAGGGGACGGGTGAGGGTCAGGCTTCGGGGAAGGGTTAGGGTTAGGGTTCGGGCTAGGGTTAGGGTTAGGGGACGGGGACGGTTTAGGGTCCAGGTGAGGGTACGACAACGCTTTAGGGGGAGCGTACGTGTGAGGGCGCGGGTTAGTGTCAGCGTACGGGTTAGGATTAGGGGACGGGTGACGGATAGGCTTCGGGGAAGGGTTAGGGTTAGGGTTCGGGCTAGGGTTAGGGTTAGGGGACGGGGCCGGTTTAGGGTCCAGGTGAGGGTACGACAACGCTTTAGGGGGAGCGTACGTGTGAGGGTGCGGGTTAGTGTCAGCGTACGGGTTAGGATTAGGGGACGGGTGAGGGTCAGGCTTCGGGGAAGTGTTAGGGTTAGGGTTCGGGCTAGGGTTAGGGTTAGGGGACGGGGAAGGTTTAGGGTCCAGGTGAAGGTACGACAACGCTTTAGGGGGAGCGTACGTGTGAGGGCGCGGGTTAGTGTCAGCGTACGGGTTAGGATTAGGGGACGGGTGAGGGTCAGGCTTCGGGGAAGGGTTAGGGTTAGGGTTCGGGCTAGGGTTAGGGTTAGGGGACGGGGACGGTTTAGGGTCCAGGTGAGTGTACGACAACGCTTTAGGGGGAGCGTACGTGTGAGGGCGCGGGTTAGTGTCAGCGTACGGGTTAGGATTAGGGGACGGGTGAGGGTCAGGCTTCGGGGAAGGGTTAGGGTTAGGGTTCGGGATACGGTTAGTGTTAGGGGACGGGGACGGTTTAGGGTCCAGGTGAGGGTACGACAACGCTTTAGGGGGAGCGTACGTGTGAGGGCGCGGGTTAGTGTCAGCGTACGGGTTAGGATTAGGGGACGGGTGAGGGTCAGGCTTCGGGGAAGGGTTAGGGTTAGGGTTCGGGATACGGTTAGGGTTAGGGGACGGGGACGGTTTAGGGTCCAGGTGAGGGTACGACAACGCTTTAGGGGGAGCGTACGTGTGAGGGCGCGGGTTAGTGTCAGCGTACGGGTTAGGATTAGGGGACGGGTGAGGGTCAGGCTTCGGGGAAGGGTTAGGGTTAGGGTTCGGGCTAGGGTTAGGGTTAGGGGACGGGGACGGTTTAGGGTCCAGGTGAAGGTACGACAACGCTTTAGGGGGAGCGTACGTGTGAGGGCGCGGGTTAGTGTCAGCGTACGGGTTAGGATTAGGGGACGGGTGAGGGTCAGGCTTCGGGGAAGGGTTAGGGTTAGGGTTCGGGCTAGGGTTAGGGTTAGGGGACGGGGACGGTTTAGGGTCCAGGTGAGGGTACGACAACGCTTTAGGGGGAGCGTACGTGTGAGGGCGTGGGTTAGTGTCAGCGTACGGGTTAGGATTAGGGGACGGGTGAGGGTCAGGCTTCGGGGAAGGGTTAGGGTTAGGGTTCGGGCTAGGGTTAGGGTTAGGGGACGGGGACGGTTTAGGGTCCAGGTGAGGGTACGACAACGCTTTAGGGGGAGCGTACGTGTGAGGGCGCGGGTTAGTGTCAGCGTACGGGTTAGGATTAGGGGACGGGTGAGGGTCAGGCTTCGGGGAATGGTTAGGGTTAGGGTTCGGGCTAGGGTTAGGGTTAGGGGACGGGGACGGTTTAGGGTCCAGGTGAGGGTACGATAACGCTTTAGGGGTAGCGTACGTGTGAGGGCGCGGGTTAGTGTCAGCGTACGGGTTAGGATTAGGGGACGGGTGAGGGTCAGGCTTCGGGGAAGGGTTAGGGTTAGGGTTCGGGCTAGGGTTAGGGTTAGGGGATGGGGACGGTTTAGGGTCCAGGTGAGGGTACGACAACGCTTTAGGGGGAGCGTACGTGTGAGGGCGCGGGTTAGTGTCAGCGTACGGGTTAGGATTAGGGGACGGGTGAGGGTCAGGCTTCGGGGAAGGATTAGGGTTAGGGTTCGGGCTAGGGTTAGGGTTAGGGGACGGGGACGGTTTAGGGTCCAGGTGAGGGTACGACAACGCTTTAGGGGTAGCGTACGTGTGAGGGCGCGGGTTAGTGTCAGCGTACGGGTTAGGATTAGGGGACGGGTGAGGGTCAGGCTTCGGGGAAGGGTTAGGGTTAGGGTTCGGGCTAGGGTTAGGGTTAGGGGACGGGGACGGTTTAGGGTCCAGGTGAGGGTACGACAACGCTTTAGGGGGAGCGTACGTGTGAGGGCGCGGGTTAGTGTCAGCGTACGGGTTAGGATTAGGGGACGGGTGAGGGTCAGGCTTCGGGGAAGGGTTAGGGTTAGGGTTCGGGCTAGGGTTAGGGTTAGGGGATGGGGACGGTTTAGGGTCCAGGTGAGGGTACGACAACGCTTTAGGGGGAGCGTACGTGTGAGGGCGCGGGTTAGTGTCAGCGTACGGGTTAGGATTAGGGGACGGGTGAGGGTCAGGCTTCGGGGAAGTGTTAGGGTTAGGGTTCGGGCTAGGGTTAGGGTTAGGGGACGGGGACGGTTTAGGGTCCAGGTGAGGGTACGACAACGCTTTAGAGGGAGCGTACGTGTGAGGGCGCGGGTTAGTGTCAGCGTACGGGTTAGGATTAGGGGACGGGTGAGGGTCAGGCTTCGGGGAAAGGTTAGGGTTAGGGTTCGGGCTAGGGTTAGGTTTAGGGGACGGGGACGGTTTAGGGTCCAGGTGAGGGTACGACAACGCTTTAGGGGGAGCGTACGTGTGAGGGCGCGGGTTAGTGTCAGCGTACGGGTTAGGATTAGGGGACGGGTGAGGGTCAGGCTTCGGGGAAGGGTTAGGGTTAGGGTTCGGGCTAGGGTTAGGGTTAGGGGACGGACACGGTTTAGGGTCCAGGTGAGGGTACGACAACGCTTTAGTGGGAGCGTACGTGTGAGGGCGCGGGTTAGTGTCAGCGTACGGGTTAGGATTAGGGGACGGGTGAGGGTCAGGCTTCGGGGAACGGTTAGGGTTAGGGTTCGGGCTAGGTTTAGGGTTAGGGGACGGGGACGGTTTAGGGTCCAGGTGAGGGTACGACAACGCTTTAGGGGGAGCGTACGTGTGAGGGCGCGGGTTAGTGTCAGCGTACGGGTTAGGATTAGGGGACGGGTGAGGGTCAGGCTTTGGGAAAGGGTTAGGGTTAGGGTTCGGGCTAGGGTTAGGGTTAGGGGACGGGGACGGTTTAGGGTCCAGGTGAGGGTACGACAACGATTTAGGGGTAGCGTACGTGTGAGGGCGCGGGTTAGCGTCAGCGTACGGGTTAGGATTAGGGGACGGGTGAGGGTCAGGCTTCGGGGAAGGATTAGGGTTAGGGTTCGGGCTAGGGTTAGGGTTAGGGGACGGGGACAGTTTAGGGTCCGGGCGAGGGTATGACAACGCTTTAGGGGGAGCGTACGTGTGAGGGCGCGGGTTAGTGTCAGCGTACGGGTTAGGATTAGGGGACGGGTGAGGGTCAGGCTTCGGGGAAGGGTTAGGGTTAGGGTTCGGGCTAGGGTTAGGGTTAGGGGACGGGGACGGTTTAGGGTCCAGGTGAGGGTACGAGAACGCTTTAGGGGGAGCGTACGTGTGAGGGCGCGGGTTAGTGTCAGCGTACGGGTTAGGATTAGAGGACGGGTGAGGGTCAGGCTTCGGGGCAGTGTTAGGTTTAGGGTTCGGGCTAGGGTTAGGGTTAGGGGACGGGGACGGTTTAGGGTCCAGGTGAGGGTACGACAACGCTTTAGGCGGAGCGTACGTGTGAGGGCGCGGGTTAGTGTCAGCATACGGGTTAAGATTAGGTGACGGGTGAGGGTCAGGCTTCGGGGAAGGGTTAGGGTTAGGGTTCGGGCTAGGGTTAGGGTTAGGGAACTGGGCCGGTTTAGGGTCCAGGTGAGGGTACGACAACGCTTTAGGGGGAGCGTACGTGTGAGGGCGCGGGTTAGTGTCAGCGTACGGGTTAGGATTAGGGGACGGGTGAGGGTCAGGCTTCGGGGAAGGGTTAGGGTTAGGGTTGGGGCTAGGGTTCTGGTTAGGGGACAGGGACGGTTTAGGGTCCAGGTGAGGGTACGACAACGCTTTAGGGGGAGCGTACGTGTGAGGGCGCGGGTTAGTGTCAGCGTACGGGTTAGGATTAGGGGACGGGTGAGGGTCAGGCTTCGGGGAAGGGTTAGGGTTAGGGTTCGGGCTAGGGTTAGGGTTAGGGGACGGGGACGGTTTAGGGTCCAGGTGAGGGTACGACAACGCTTTAGGGGGAGCGTACGTGTGAGGGCGCGGGTTAGTGTCAGCGTACGGGTTAGGATTAGGGGACGGGTGAGGGTCAGGCTTCGGGGAAGTGTTAGGGTTAGGGTTCGGGCTAGAGTTAGGGTTAGGGGACGGGGACGGTTTAGGGTCCAGGTGAGGGTACGACAACGCTTTAGGGGGAGCGTACGTGTGAGGGCGCGGGTTAGTGTCAGCGTACGGGTTAGGATTAGGGGACGGGTGAGCGTCAGGCTTCGGGGAAGGGTTAGGGTTAGGGTTCGGGCTAGGGTTAGGGTTAGGGGACGGGGACGGTTTAGGGTCCAGGTGAGGGTACGACCACGCTTTAGGGGGAGCGTACGTGTGAGGGCGCGGGTTAGTGTCAGCGTACGGGTTAGGATTAGGGGACGGGTGAGGGTCAGGCTTCGGGGAAGGGTTAGGGTTAGGGTTCGGGCTAGGGTTAGGGTTAGGGGACGGGGCCGGTTTAGGGTCCAGGTCAGGGTACGACAACGCTTTAGGGGGAGCGTACGTGTGAGGGCGCGGGTTAGTGTCAGCGTTCGGGTTAGGATTAGGGGACGGGTGAGGGTCAGGCTTCGGGGAAGGGTTAGGGTTAGGGTTCGGGCTAGGGTTAGGGTTAGGGGACGGGGACGGTTTAGCGTCCAGGTGAGGGTACGACAACGCTTTAGGGGGAGCGTACGTGTGAGGGCGCGGGTTAGTGTCAGCGTACGGGTTAGGATTAGGGGACGGGTGAGGGTCAGGCTTCGGGGAATGGTTAGGGTTAGGGTTCGGGCTAGGGTTAGGGTTAGGGGACGGGGACGGTTTAGGGTCCAGGTCAGGGTACGACAACGCTTTAGGGGGAGCGTACGTGTGAGGGCGCGGGTTAGTGTCAGCGTACGGGTTAGGATTAGGGGACGCGTGAGGGTCAGGCTTCGGGGAAGGGTTAGGGTTATGGTTCAGGCTAGGGTTAGGGTTAGGGTTCGGGCTAGGGTTAGGGTTAGGGGACGGGGACGGTTTAGGGTCCAGGTGAGGGTACGACAACGCTTTAGGGGGAGCGTACGTGAGAAGGCGCGGGTTAGTGTCAGCGTACGTGTTAGGATTAGAGGACGGGTGAGGGTCAGGCTTCGGGGAAGTGTTAGGGTTAGGGTTCGGGCTAGGGTTAGGGTTAGGGGACGGGGACGGTTTAGGGTCCAGGTGAGGGTACGACAACGCTTTAGGGGGAGCGTACGTGTGAGGGCGCGGGTTAGTGTCAGCGTACGGGTTAGGATTAGGGGACGGGTGAGGGTCAGGCTTCGGGGAAGGGTTAGGGTTAGGGTTCTGGCTAGGGTTAGGGTTAGGGGACGGGGACGGTTTAGGGTCCAGGTGAGGGTACGACAACGCTTTAGCGGGAGCGTACGTGTGAGGGCGCGGGTTAGTGTCAGCGTACGGTTTAGGATTAGGGGACGGGTGAGGGTCAGGCTTCGGGGAAGGGTTAGGGTTAGGGTTCGGGCTAGGTTTAGGGTTAGGGGACGGGGACGGTTTAGGGTCCAGGTGAGGGTACGACAACGCTTTAGGGGGAGCGTACGTGTGAGGGCGCGGGTTAGTGTCAGCGTACGGGTTAGGATTAGGGGACGGGTGAGGGTCAGGCTTCGGGGAAGGGTTAGGGTTAGGGTTCGGACTAGGGTTAGGGTTAGGGGACGGGGACGGTTTAGGGTCCAGGTGAGGGTACGACAACGCTTTAGGGGGAGCGTACGTGTGAGGGCGCGGGTTAGTGTCAGCGTACGGGTTAGGATTAGGGGACGGGTGAGGGTCAGGCTTCGGGGAAGGGTTAGGGTTAGGGTTCGGGCTAGGGTTAGGGTTAGGGGACGGGGACGGTTTAGGGTCCAGGTGAGGGTACGACAACGCTTTAGGGGGAGCGTATGTGTGAGGGCGTGGGTTAGTGTCAGCGTACGGGTTAGGATTAGGGGACGGGTGAGGGTCAGGCTTCGGGGAAGGGTTAGGGTTAGGGTTCGGGCTAGGGTTAGGGTTAGGTGACGGGGACGGTTTAGGGTCCAGGTGAGGGTACGACAACGCTTTAGGGGGAGCGTACGTGTGAGGGCGCGGGTTAGTGTCAGCGTACGGGTTAGGATTAGGGGACGGGTGAGGGTCAGGCTTTGGGGAAGGGTTAGGCTTAGGGTTCGGGCTAGGGTTCGGGTTAGGGGATGGGGAGGTTTTAGGGTCCAGGTGAGGGTACGACAACGCTTTAGGGGGAGCGTACGTGTTAGGGCGCGGGTTAGTGTCAGCGTACGGGTTAGGATTAGGGGACGGGTGAGGGTCAGGCTTCAGGGAAGTGTTAGGGTTAGGGTTCTGGCTAGGGTTAGGGTTAGGGGACGGGGACGGTTTAGCGTCCAGGTGAGGGTACGACAACGCTTTAGGGGGAGCGTACGTGTGAGTGCGCGGGTTAGTGTCAGCGTACGGGTTAGGATTAGGGGACGGGTGAGGGTCAGGCTTCGGGGAAGGGTTAGGGTTAGGGTTGGGGCTAGGGTTCGGGTTAGGGGACAGGGACGGTTTAGGGTCCAGGTGAGGGTACGACAACGCTTTAGGGGGAGCGTACGTGTGAGGGCGCGGGTTAGTGTCAGCGTACGGGTTAGGATTAGGGGACGGGTGAGGGTCAGGCTTCGGGGAAGGGTTAGGGTTAGGGTTCGGGCTAGGGTTAGGGTTAGGGGACGGGGCCGGTTTAGGGTCCAGGTGAGGGTACGACAACGCTTTAGGGGGAGCGTACATGTGAGGGCGCGGGTTAGTGTCAGCGTACGGGTTAGGATTAGGGGACGGGTGAGGGTCAGGCTTCGGGGAAGGGTTAGGGTTAGGGTTCGGGCTAGGGTTAGGGTTAGGGGACGGGGACGGTTTAGGGTCCAGGTGAGGGTACGACAACGCTTTAGGGGGAGCGTACGTGTGAGGGCGCGGGTTAGTGTCAGCGTACGGGTTAGGATTAGGGGACGGGTGAGGGTCAGGCTTCGGGGAAGGGTTAGGGTTAGGGTTCGGGCTAGGTTTAGGGTTAGGGGACGGGGACGGTTTAGGGTCCAGGTGAGGGTACGACAACGCTTTAGGGGGAGCGTATGTGTGAGGGCGCGGGTTATTGTCAGCGTACGGGTTAGGATTAGGGGACGGGTGAGGGTCAGGCTTCGGGG